>NW_015170321.1:101750-189650 GCF_001447785.1 Gekko japonicus | reverse complement strand
AAACAAGCACAAGTATACTTCACAATGTTATCATTTAATTTAAATTCAGCCATCACAATGCATTCCTAAAATAGAACTACTGCTTTCTCAATTTAGTTTAAGCACCAAACAATATCATAGAGGTCATTTCGGGGGGGATCGCGGGGGATCACAGTTCCCTGGGTGAGGTATGGGGGGCGGGGCACATGACGAAGCCCCGCCCCCCGCTTCCGGCCGCCCCGCTTCCAGCCCTCATTCAGCCAGGAGGAGGCAGGAGAAGAGGGAGGGTAAGTTGCTTCCTCCCAGCCTCTCCCCACCCCTGCCTGCCTGGGGCCAGGGAGGGCCTTTGCGGGGCTTCCTTGCACTCCCGCTGGCGTTGCAGATCCACCGCCGGGCCCCTCATGTGGGGAGGTTAACTTGCTTCTTCCCTGCCTCTCCCCACCCCTGCCTGCCTGGGGCCAGGGAGGGCCTTCGCGGGGCTTCTTTGCCCTCCCGCCGGCCTTGCAGGTCCACCGCCGGGCCCCTCATGGGGCTCGGCAGTGGAGCTGTAAGGCCGGCGGTGGCGGCCGGGACCGTTGGGGGTGGGGTGTGTGGCTTTATGAAACACTTCTGGTGATGTCAGGGGGTGTGGCCTTATGACACATTTCCGGTGATGTCAGGGTGTGTGGCATATGCTAATGAGTTATGCTAATGAGTTCCCCTAGCTCTTTTTCTATGAAACGACCCCTGCACACACTTATTGCTCAGGCCCCATACACCTCACTTCATGCATATTAGCTGCTGTCTATGAAAAATCATGGCTCAACAAGTGAGATCTGGTCACAGAGATGCTGTTGAATTTTTTGAAAAATTTGAGGTTAGACACTGAGGCAGAAAATTATCAAATCACTTCACATTCTAAACAAAACTGCCAAGTGTTCTTTGCCTCTTCAAGCTCCAGCTATCTCTACAGTGTGGCAGAATATCTTTCCAGGAAAGAAACTATGGTTGCTATCCAAGAAGGCCAATATGTGTCTTCAAACATTTTTAAGTGTTCACAAATTTGATTACTAAATACTTCAGGATTACCCTGATCTACATTTTAGGATAAATAAAACTGCAGAACGTATGGGCAAAATTAATTTTCAGCTCAGATACAACAAAGACTCATTCTCTTGCTACAAAATATTTATGCAAAGGAACAGTTCACACTGTGGAACTTGTAGACTTTAGTAAAATGTTTACCCTCAATAAGGAAATTGAGTGTGTACTGCCCATTCACTATGAAGCTAGAAACGATGACTGTGTTCTATTTCTCAAGCTCCACTGTTGGACAGCATAGCCACCAACTCCGGTACTTGGAAGACCTGAAGGCAACTCCATCTGCACAATGCAATTTATAATTTGGATTAAGCCCATCAGGTAAAAGTAAATTGGTTAAGAAAAAGCTGTTAACTACATTGATATCAGGGGACAAATTAAGTTATGAATCTAAAATCACAGCACTTAGACTTCTCAAGGAGAAATTCCATCCTCATCCCAATTACGTCCTATAGACTGGACATATCATAATGTTCAAGAGCTCTTAAAGCTGCTTAGTTTTACTATAAATGGTGGGAAAATCCATGGATGGAAAGCTGAGGTCTTGTTGAAAGTTAGCCTAATAACATGAGTAGTTTATACCTCGCAGAAGGACAACTCACTCAATGGATTCCTGTGGAACAAGAATCCTATTACTTAACTCCAAACAGCATGAACAGAACAAACAGACCCAAACAGCTGCAGGGATCCTGAAACATGCTGGGAGGGCTCTGTTTATTGTGTGTCTTATCTGGCTTTTACTGTATTGGTTTACCACTTTAGCATTGTTTATGGTACATCATGTCTTAGACTTTTTATTGCATTGTTTAAAAAAACTGTAATCCACCTTGAGTCTCAGTGAGAAAGGCAGACTTAAATAAAAGCAAATCAATAAATAGTAAAGACATAACAACACAACAGCACATTACACGGGCCTCCTCTTCATTCAAGCAAGTATGCTAGAAAGACTCATAACATTCCAGCTTGAATTTAGAATCCCGTGTAACCCCCAAAACTGTTATCCTACAGTAACACAAAACATTTGCCCAAAATGCAATATTATACAAACCATTCTGAAACCTGTCTGTCCTACACTGATGCTAACATGAAAATGGTGGTTGCAGTCATAGAAAAACAAAAACAAACCCTAGTACCACATGGCAGACCCTCCTACTACTCTTAATTATGGGCCCTCACATACCACGTTCTGCATTCCTTTTTTAGTTGGTTAACATCCTGTAGTTTCTGTGTAACACATATGTCCACACACACCTGGTACTTACAGCTCAGGTCCAGGAACTAGCTTTTCTAAAGAACCAATTTGAGAAAGGCTACTAAGACAACCACCACCCCAAATGCTCTGCCTGCATATTCTGTTGCCATAAACACTACCTTCACACTTGTTTTGCCTCTACAATAGCAATGAGGGTGGGGGACATAAGATTTGGCCTAAGGCCCTCCAATTGTTACCTACCGCACGTTCCAAAACAATACATTACAGTGAATGACAACATTCATATGCAAACGTAGTTAACCTGATTAAGCCTCTGAAAACTCAGGAATGCGCCAGTGAATGTTGACAGTCCTACCTCAATGCGATTATCAGCGCTGATCGGGAATGTCAACAGTCACTGCCTCAAACCTCCATATTCATACGAAGAAGAGACCGCACCCCCTTTCCCATACTTCAGGGCCCCTTTCCAGAATCAATGACTTTTTGCGAAGAAGGGCCGGTCCAGCCGCCTCCGCCGCCTCCCCCGTGCCCGCAGCGCGCCATCCCCGCCTCACCTTCTTAAGGGCGGCCACAAGCAGACCTCGCCACTTGGGCGCATTCTCCTCGCTGAAAAACTCGTACTGTAGCGGCGGCGCCTGCATCCTGCTCGCTCCGTCCCGTACCCTGTGAGGGGAAGCGGCGGGAGTCACTGCCGAGGTCGAGCCCAACGTCGTTCCTGGGCCCGGAGCGGCGGCGGCGGCGGGCGACACCCGGAACCTGAGCAGAGCAGAGGCAGCGGGGGCCGCCGGGGGCGGCAGCGGCAGGACCCAGCGTCGTGGGGCGGCGGCGACATCCCTCACTCGGTTACTCGCCGCCCGGCCCGGCCTTGTCTCACTCACCGCCAGAGCCGGTCCGGGAGAAGACACCGGGCATCCTCGCCCGGACAGGTCGAGGCCTAGAAGGCGACAGAGGCGAACGTCACCCAGCCAACGACAGGACAACGACGGTTACTGAGGGAGGAGGGGCGGGGTCCCGAGCTTGGCTTTGAACTCTTGGGGTTCTTTCCTTGCCCTGACGGTTACAACAGCCCGCGCGTGCGCAGTTGGCACAAACGGCGATGGAGCACGCGCAGTTCGGGTCGTAGATTCTTCCCCCCCCTTCCCTCAACCTCAACCTTTCCTTTTTTTCTGTTTTCCTTGCTTGGTTTCCCTTTCTCGCTCCTCCCTCTTTCCTTCAGCGCGGAAGTGAGACTCTCAATGGAAACACACAAACAGCCACCCCTTTCTGGATCAAGGATTACTAGTAGAAACCCGAGTCCTTGGCTGAAGTGTTTTCGTTGGAGGGGGGGAAATATACGTAGTTCTTTTCGCAGCGTCCCTTGCGGAGCGGAGGAGGAAGTGGCAGCCTCGGAGTCCGGCGCTCAGCGCTAGGCTGCAAATTCAAACAAAACAAATGCAGAACTGGACGGGCGGGCGGCCATTCGAGCGGTAGGGAGCGACTTGTGGGTTCCGTTGAAGGAAGCAGGTGGTGTGTTTTCTGCGCAATTGAGCGGAAGTTGCATCGGATCTCTGAAGAAAGTTGGGAAAGGTTCCTTTTTTACTGCGAGAAGAAGAATACTATCCTGTCCATTCGTGTATGTTAGAGGTTTTTAACCTGTGGTCCATGGACTCGTGGGGGGGGCTTCAGGGGGGTCCGTGAGCCGGACGCAAAAAATGATTTTTTTTCTTCGATTTCCTTCCTGTTAGTTTGAAACTTGGCTTTGTGAACAACACAATTTTTTAAAATGTCAAATTATGTTATTAAGTTATTATTTCACTCCAAGTAAGCATAGGGTGGCATGGGATGCTACTGTACATGGTCAGGTAACGTTCCGTGGTCATCACTGCCATGTTAAAGAGTCTAGAATGGTTTCCCAGAAAGTCCAATTTGACAGGGAGGAGTTCATTCATGGCTTGGCCTGGCCATGTGAATGAGGTAACTCTTTTCAATTCGAGGCCCTGCAGTCACCATTATAGATACTGCTGAAAAAACTACCAGCTGTTTGGGCCCAGCTTCCACTTTGGAAGAGGAGTCTGGAGGCAGATAACTATGCACACTTTCCAGTGCCACTGCTGGAGGAAGTTCTTTTGCAGACTGAATGGCAATTTCTCTGCACATAGAAATCTGGACACCTGAAAATACTGCAGAACACTTTTGCTTCTGCTCAGATGACCTTAAAATTGAAACATGAATTTGTAATCCTTTCCTTGCTAACATAGACAGCATCAGTGATGCAGACCTTGCCAAAAATGACCTCACTGACTTGAAGGCAAAAGGAAATGATGCAACATAAATGCAACTGAAAGAGTCTTGGGGAATTCTGGTGTTCCTTAACACTGGCCTACCCTTGTCTGGCAAAGGAAGCTCTGGGAGCCCTGATTCTGTTTGCTACTACATAGCTTTGTTAGCCAGGGTTTTCTGCACTTGTTGCCATTAAAATGAGAAGTCAAAATTGCTTGGCTGCCAAAGACGACATGCACGTTGCTATGTCAAAGACCACTCCACAGTTTCATCTTTTTTTATTCAAGCCAAACAACAGCAGCCTTCTCATTGAAATTTAGTTTTGAGTTGAATTAAAGTTTACTTTTTGTTTTATTTTCACAATTTGTATTTATTTCAGTTTTCTTTTGAGAGAGTGGCCATTATTTAAAATAAAAGAGGTGTGGTGTCGGAGCGGAATGGAACGGATGCCTGATCGCTGAGCTCCGTTCCGAACTCCCCTGCTTTATCATAAAATCCTCTTCTACCCGAATTAAAGCTTCAGTTTAACATGGGAAGATCATCAACTTTTAAAAACAGAGCATCAACTAAAAACTCTAAAATGGTACAAGACTATTTCCCAAACCAGCAATTGAGAACCCCTCCGAAGTTACCCGACTCGGCTGGAGGTAAGATGGCAGCGAATGGAGCAATCCCTGAAGGCAAAAGGATTAATGTTACGCGCCAGGAATTCTTTGATTCTTTACAATCCTTAGAGCATAGTATGACCTCCACATTCACAGCCCTTTTGCAACCCATTACCTCACAACTGCATGACCTGAAGCAATCACTTAACAAAGTAGCCCAGACGGCTGATTCAGCCATGGAAGTCGGGCTCACAATCCAAGAAGATGCAAAATATTTATACAGCAGAAAGGAATGGGCCACAGATAAAATTCTAGCATTGGAAAATCACCTACAAGCTGGCAGCCTGAAGTTTCGGGGTTTTCCAGAACAATCTGAACAAAATACAGAACTCAGTACTTTCTTAGCAAATTGGCTGGCAACTGCCCTTAAACTGGAAAAGGGGGTGGCACCATTAATAGACTGGGTGTATAGAGTGGGACCAGTGCACCAAAATCAATTACCACTACCAAGAGATATCATTGCAAAATCTACTTGCTCCCGAACTAAGGCGGCCATTTTAGAGCAAGCTAGATCTCAGGGTTATCTGCTCTACTATGAACATAAAATCCTAGTGCTGCAGGACTTATCACCAGACACTCTATTAAGAAGAAAACTTTAAAAACCTATCACTCCGGCTCTACGAATGGCCAACTTAAAATATCAATGGATGGCATCGCATAAACTCCAAGTGATTCATCATGGTACGACTTATGAAGCCTCTGACCTCGACTCGGGCTTACAACTCATTAAATATCTGCAACTCAACCGTCCGGTGCTCCCTGAAAAGCCAGAAAATCCTGGGGTTCCTCCACTCCGAGCAGACCATTGGCGTAGATATAAAAAGATAAGGGAATGCTGAAGCACTTCAGGCTTGATACAATTTCTTTAAGTATGTTCAAGCCCATAGACATTTTACTGTTCAGTTTCAGAAGTTTAATGGCTTAAGAGATAATACTTTAGTAACAGTTAATTAGACAAAATTATTTTGCAATCTCTAACGGGTAGTTGAGAGAATATCAGAGTTTAAGCTTTAACAACATGCATTATTTTATATTAACTTAAAAGCAGGGGAGGGGAAAGGAGCTTTCCAGTGTTCTAGCTCCCTCTAGTGCTTAAATTGTATAATTACGTCATCAGTTAACACCCTAAGTAAAAGGGAAAGCAGGACAAGGTTTGAAGCCCTGCATAATTAAGTTAGTTTATAATGTTCAGTTTAGAGTTAATTGTAAGTTTCCTTTATCTTTGGGTTTTTGTTTTATTTAAAATGCATTCAATAACCAGATGGAAATATAGTAAAGTGTCATTATTTCATGCCAGGTTTTTACTGCTGAAAGCTGTTCCTGGTGGGTCACCAAGGCACTTGTCATGTCAAGTTAATTCTTTCTGACTTTTCTGCTGTAACAGATCTATCTTTTTTATCTTTATTTAATTTTAAATTCAGATTACTATTGTCACAGGAAGTGATTGTAGTGGTCACACTGGTTTTTTTGAATTTCCATGTTGACTCAGTCTAATATCAAAATTATTTCCCTAAATTGTAGAGGGCTGAACTCAGTTATTAAGAAGAAGAGGATCACTTCAGCATTGCTGAAACAAAAACCCGAGGTAATTTTTCTTCAAGAAACACATCTTAATACAAAACAATTTGTTGTTTTTAATTCGTCTAAATTCTCCCAACAGTATCAATTACACGGAAATTCAAAAGCCAGATGTTTTGCTATTCTGTTAAGTAAGACCTTCGGGTTCACCGCTGAAAAAATAGAGATCCTTTTGGTAGACCCTAGGCAGAATCTATGTACCCAGTAGCGGTCAGATTTCCTTTCTCAAAGATACCCTAGCTAAATTAGACTCCTTTAGCAAAGGTCCATACATTATTGGTGGAGACTTTAACTATATTTCGAATGCTTTTTTAGATAGATCTCATCCACACTCAGCAGTTCACAAATGGGCTAAACTTAAGTCTTCTAAACCTACTCAATTACAAGCCTTGTTTAAGCAATATGCACTCCGTGATATTTGGAGGGGATAGACATATTACAGAAAGAGAGTATACGTACTACTACCAAAAATACAACATATATACTAGGATTGATTATCTTCTTGTCTCAGCATCCATAGCGAATTTATTTCCTTCAGCAGACATAGGAACCAAGTTATGGTCATACCATCTTGGGTAGAATGTCATATGACATACGAAGATAAATCATCACACAATCATTCGTGGAGATTAGACAATAATCTTTTATTGACAGAATTAACATCAGAAAAAATTGAGAAACACATTGTGGAGTATTTTAAATTTAATGCTGATTGCGGTGTACCCAAACACATAATTTGGGATGCTTTTAAAGCTGTACTCTGAGGAAAACTAATGTTGATTGCTGCTTCCTGTAAAAAAAGAAAAAATCAAATCAGATCTGCAGGCAACTATCAAAAAATTAGAAGATGACTACAAAACATAGGGCCACAAAAAAACATATAGAAAACTACTTCTAGAATGAAAAAAGTTTGATGCAAACAAATTGTTTACATTAAGCAGAAATACTGGCTTAGAGGCCCACAATCCATTAAACTACTAGCCTGGAAGGTCAAGAGAAAACAAATTGCAAACACAATTTCACACATTAGAAACAAGCATGGTCAAACATTGTATTCCACCCAAGACATCACAGATTCCTTCTTACAATATTATACGACATTATACACATCTAGCAAACCTCAACTGCAAGATATCACACTTTTCCTAGCAAAACATCCTCTTTTGCAACACTTAACTCCACAACACAACGAGATGCTTGAAGCGCCTATAACCCCTCAGGAAATTTTAAACACTATTAAAAACCTTAAGCTTAACAAATCCCCAGGCTGTGACAGCTTCACGGCTGAATTCTACAAAAAATATTCATCACTTGTAAATACACACCTGGCTGACACATGTAATCAAGTAATGTTAGCTGGCACTATACCTGACACTTGGAACATGGCAAGGATCATTGTTATACCGAAGAAGAACAGAGACCAAACTGATCCCAGCTCCTTTAGGCCCATATCCCTTTTCAATACAGACTACAAGATTTTTACTGCAATGTTAACAGCCAGACTGAACAAGATAATAGGCCTTTTGATACCCCCTAATCAATCAGGTTTTATTCAAAATTGAAACATATCAGACAACACAAGGAAAATCCTAAACACCATATAATATTGTCAACACTTACAGGTGAAATCGTCCTTTATTCTTTCTATAGGCATCGAAAAGGCTTTTGACAAAGTGGAACCCCGGTATTTGGAGCAAGTCCTTGAACTTTTAGGTTTTGGTAGTAACTTTAAAAGGTTCCATTCATACATTATACCATCTACCTAGAGCACAACTCAGAATAAATGGCCATAACTCAGATTTTTTCAACCTCTCCAGAGGGACTCGACAAGGGTGCCCGTTGTCTCCCTTGCTATTTGCCATTGCCATAGAGCCTTTGGCACAGGCAATCCGTTCTCATCCAAACATTTCAGGTATCGCAGTGGGAGACCAACAAATCAAACTAAGTCTCTTTGCCGACGACATGGCAGTACTGGCAACTAATCCACAAACTACCCTACCTGAACTGGAAAAACTATTAAGTTCATTTGGACACATCTCTGGTTTGCATGCTAACCCTACTAAAACACAACTCTTCCCAATCACAATATTCCAGGCTCAAAGAGACTACATTAAGAGCACTTATAATTATACTTGGATAGATAAAACATGGCAATATTTAGGCATAGAAATTCCGCTTCATCTAGCTGAACAACTTTATACCACTTACAAAAATAATAGACACCTTACCTTCTCACACTAGTACATCCAGATCATCCTGGATAGAAAAAATACAAATAATCAAAACATTTGTTTTTCCAAATATTTTATTCTTATTTCACACAATTCCTATAACTATTCCACCTTACTTAATTCAAACAGTGGCAAAAATCATTTAGAAGCTTCATATGGAATAAAGCTCCCCCACGAGTTAGCTATACAACTCTGACAAGACCCCTCAATCTTGGAGGACTAGCTCTACCAGACCTGAAGGTATATCATGAGGTGACAACACTGCTGGGTCTCATCAAACAATACAATCACTCCTTTCTAACAGATTTGAAAACAATAGAGGACTCTTATCTAAATAAAGTTTCTTTCCAAAATATTTTATGGGAAAGCCCAGCGAACAGACCCTTAGACATTTCAAATAACATCTTTCTGCAAAACACTCTTAAGATATGGGATAGGAAAAAACACTTTTTAGCTCCAACGATTTCACCCATCTCTTCTTTTGTAGGGCAATCCTGGTTCAAACCAGGACTCTCCAAGACAGCTTTTCTAACATGGAAACAACATAACGTCACACGGTTATTCAATATATTACAAGGCAATGAATTGCTACCCAAACTAACTATAGCACATAACTACAAATGCTCTATTTCTTGGTTTGAATATTACCAAGTAAAACATTTCATAAGTTCTTTTCAGACCACTACAATCTCTCTAGACCATTAACTCTTTTTGAACGCATACTAAAAAGAAACAGAACTTATTTCAAGAACCTTATTTCAGTTCTTTACTCGGACCCCATTACATCTCACCCTCATTAAACACTCAGTTACCAAACCTTAAGGCAAACAGACTGTGGCACAACTCTTCATGAAAATGGCTGGCAGAAAATATGGTCCTCTCATTCTATTACCTCCAAATCTCTAAATATACAACTGCAAGCCTACAAAGTATTAACAAGATGGTACCTTACACCTGCTAAATTTCACAATATCACAAAAACTTACCATCTTGTTGGAGGTCCTATGGGGGCTATGGATCTTTTATGCATTGTTGGTGGTACTGCCCTGTGGTAAAGAAGTTTTGGATAAAAATCTCAAAAGCTATTAGAACTATCACTGGTATTCCATCCCACTCTCACCAGAAGTATACTTATGTGATGTCTGGAACAATCCCACTATCCCCAAAATTCAAAGAGAACTTATTTCAATTTTAATGATAGCAGCAAAGACGATCATAGCTAATACCTGGAAAAGTAAGAATATTTTCAGTGAACAAAATTTTTTATTCAGGATATAATCAATCACAATCAACATTAACTTTTACATTTCAACCCATTACATCCTACCCACCTCCCCCCCCCCCTATTTGGCTTCCCACAGTGCTATGACCTCCTGACTTTTTTATCTTTTCCCCATCGACTTCTTCATTGCCAGTTCACCAGGTAACTCTTAGTCTACTATTACAATTATATCTCTATCCTTTCATTTTACTAAAGCTCAATATTCAGTAATTATTAAAGCAAAACAAATTATGGTGGCTCAGAGGGTAAGACACTGAGCTGTAGACTGGAAAGTCTGTAATTCAGAAGTTCGAGACCCTAGTGTGACAGAGTGGGCTCCCATCTCTGGCCCCAGCTCCTGCCAACTTAGCAGTTTAAAATCAAGAAATTGCAAGTAGATAAATAGGTAGAAGAAGAGGTTGGAAGAGGTTGGATTTATACCCCGCCCTTCACTACCCGAAGGTGTCTCAGAGCGGCTTACAAACTCCTTTCCCTTCTCCTCCCCAAAACAGACACCCTGTGAGGTAGGTGGGGCTGAGAGAGCTCTGACAGAAACTGCTCCTTTTCAAGAACATCTGTGCCAGAACTATGGCTTGCCCAAGGTCATTCAGCAGGTGCAAGTGGAGGAGTGGGGAATCAAACCCGGTTCTCCCAGATTGGAGTCCGCACACTTAACCACTACGCCAAACTGGCTCTCAGTGGGAAGATAACAGCGTTCCATGCGCTTCACCGTTTAGTCATGCCGGTCACATGACCACGGAGAAGTCTTCAGCACTGGCTCTTCGGCTTGGAAACGGAGATGAGCACTGCCCTCTAGTTGGATTCGACTGGCTTTCGAGCAAGGGAAACCTTTACCTTTACTTTACCTTACATCCATGGGCATTAAGAAAGCACTTCAAGCCCTCCATGTTTGTACTAGGTTCTGAACCTGGACCTTCTTCCTGGTGAAAGGTTCTGCCCTGGAACCCCTGCCATTGTTGGAATTGCAGGAACCCTTCCTAGTACTTGGTTCTGCTTCTGGACCATCTTTCAGTGTAACCTCTTTGACAGTTCTGGACCCTTCTCTTCAGGACAGGCAATGTGTTTTATTTCCCCTATTTTTACCCTTCCCCCCCCCCAGGTTTAACTTCCCCAAGTTTTGGTTCTAGGCCTGTCCTCTGCTCTTCTAGCTGATCTTTTCCCTCATGTTTGCCTCTGATTAGGCAACAGGTCATAGCAACACAATAAGCATTGTTCAAATAGAGGCTTTCTTGATTCACCATACATACACTGTGTTGCAATATTGTCTCATTTGCTTTCCTAATGTATCTTGATTGGGTAAGAAATGTTGCTTATTACTTGCTGTCTCTCTCCTGGTCTCTTCCTTCTACACAGAACTATTGTATCAAATTAGGACCCATGTATACAACTTGAGCTGCTGTGGCTCAAGTGGTTAAGACGCTGTTCAGCAGTTCGAGACCCAGGTGCTGCATGATGGAGTGAGCTCCCATCTCTAGTTCCAGCTCCTGCCAACCTAGCAGTTCGAAAGCAAGAAATTGCAAGTAGATAAATAGGTACCTGCCGGCCACATGACCACGGAAACGTCTTCGGAGAGCGCTGGCTCTTCGGCTTTGAAACGGAGATGAGCACCGCAATCCTAGAGTCGGATTCGACTGGCTTTCGAGCAAGGGAACCTTTACCTTTTATACTAGACTTGACTGTCCTGATTTTTACCCCAGAATGCATGTTGAGTTCTACACACGTAGAGGATGCTGTATATGTGAGAGGTCTGATACAAAGACTGGTTTGGGTAACATCATTGTAGTTTTTTCTGGTTCAGTGCAATATGCAGTACATTCTTCAGTATTTCATTTGTTAGTTCTCCATCCTCAAGTTTTTGGAGCAGGTGACTCTGTTGAAGCAGATGACTTTCTACACAGTCCTCTCCCTAAGTCCAGACAAGCAAAACACTGTATCACATCCCATTATATTATGTGGAAGTTAAGGACTTCTAAAAAGGCTCAATGAAGCATAGTTTCTCCTGGATATCAATCACTGGAATATAGTTGCAATCGGAATATACCTTCCTTTTTACTTTTGATCTTATCAAAATGTGCCAACAGCACCACGAAAACTTTGGCATCATGTGCTAAAACCATGAAATTATCTGCAGTGGAATGTATACTGTGACATATGAGCCCAGTATTCGCTTCCTTGTAGTCTGCTTGTAGCTGCTGAGTATATAAAACAGGTTTTGATGCTTGTACCTCCCCTTACCCTTAGACCCCACAAACAATTCTGTTTGGCCCACAGGAGCATCTACAAAAAGATGGTTTGACAGGAAACATGCTAGGCCATCTTTGTTCCCGTGTACTGAAGACAGTCCAGTTGTTGGAAACTGGCAGAGATAAATTTTCTACTACTTCTATGACTGGACAAGAAAGCGTTGTACATCTCTCCTTTGTATCAGATTTAACTGGTTCCTCTCTATAGGTCAAAATTAATGTAAGTTCTCGGCTTTCCACATTCATAACAAATTCCAGAAATGAATTTGCAAGCCACTTGACGTTTCTGACTCCTGCAGGATTATTAAATGCCACAGCTAAGGCTTCACCAGCTATCATTAGCCAAGATAGTCCATGAAGAATGATCTCTGGTGCACAGGTTGCACCCTGTAAACATATCTGGCAGAATTCTGTTCCTCAGTGTTCAGAAGTGATGCTGTAAATATCATATTGCCAAGTCTCCAGTTATTATTTTATTTACCAAAATTATACCTTGGCTTTCTGCCTTAACTGGGGTCACCAAGGTGGCTAAAAAATTAAAAAAACAACCTTATGTAATAAAACTCATCTTAAAAACTGTTAAAACCAACAAAAATCATTAAAAATTAAAACCAGCGCTAAAATATGTGTACATCTGCATGTAAAGTGCCATCAAGTTGCAGCTGACTTATGGTGACCCTGAAGGATTTTCAAAACAAGAGATTAACAGAGATTGTCTGCCATTGCCTTCTTCTGCACAGCAACCTTACAAGTCCTTGGTGGTGTCCCATCCAAATACTAACCTGGGCCAACTCTGCCTAGCTTCAGAGAGCTAAAATACCAATACAAAAATGTAAAAACAATTAACACGGTAGTCAAAAAGGAGGAATCACTGAGGGAATGCCAGACGAAACGGAAAAAAAAAAATTCAATCACTGGTGAAAGACGAGAACAGAAAGTGACAGGTATGTCCCCCTGGGGAGAGAGTTCCAGAGTTTTGGTACCATGACCAAGAAGGCCCTTTTCTAGGTTGCCACCTGCCTAATCTCAGAAGATGGCTGCATCCAAAGCCAGGCTTTGGAAGACGACCACAGTGTTTAGGTAGGTTCATAAGGGAGTAGGTGGTACTTCAGGTACATTGGCCCCCAACCATATATGGCTTTAAAGTTCAGCACAAGCACCATGAATTGTGTCCTGAAACAGATTGGGTGGGCCAAGACTGGAGTGATTTGTTCTCTGCAACTCATTCAGCCAACAACATGGCTGCAGCATTCTGAACCATTTGAAGTTTCTGAACAAGGGCAATGTCATGTAGAACACATTGCAGTAATCTAACCTAGATGTAACCAGGACATGTACCACAGTGGCCAGATCCTTTCTGCCCACGAAAGTTTGCAGCTGTCTAGCCAGTGTCAGATGGAAAAAGACACTCCTGGCCACAGCTGCCACCTGTTTGTCCAGCAGTAGGCCTTGGGTCCAAGAGCACCCTCAGACTACAGACCAGTTCCCTTCAAGGGGAGTTGCTACCCCATCCAGAATGCGTGACACCTTAAATCCTGGGTCAGACCTTCCACACTCCAACAGCACTTCTGTCTTGTTGGGATTACACTAATGGATTAGCCCACATCCTTTCCAAAACTGCCTCCAAACGCTGGTTCAGGATTTGTACAGCCTTTCTGAGATTGGCCAGAAGTGTGAGACAAAGTGATCCACTGAGTGTCATCCACATATTGGTGCCAACCAGTGTTCCCTCTAAGCTGAGTTAGTGTGAGTTAGCTCAGTTTTTTAGCCTCCAGCTCACACATTTTTGTCTTCGCTCAGGAAGGTTGACTCCAGAGCAAACTAATTTATGCAGCAGCCAAATCGCTCACTCACAACTTTGATGCCAGTAGCTCACAAAGTAGAATTTTTGCTCACAAGACTCCACAGCTTAGAGGGAACATTGACAACCAAGACCAAATCTCTGGATGACCTCATCTGGGGTTTCATGTAGATGTTAAAGAGCATAAGGGACATGATACAGACAAGAGGGACCCCACATGCCAAAGGTCTGAGGAGCAGTCCCCTAGCACCACCTTCTGAAACCTGTACTCCAGATAGAACTGGAATCCCCACCCCCAGCCCAGAAAGTTGGTCCAGAAGGATACCATGATCAATGGTAGCCAAAGAGACTCAATGGTTAACTATTGGTTAACAACTAAATAACTCTGTCCTGAAATTATGCATGCTGTAACAATTATTTTTATGTAGTATAGCATAATTATAACTGAATGCCATTATTTTATTGTTTCCATTTTATTTTTACTTTCGACATTTTTATTGCAATCAAAACTGATTTCAATGAAGAACAACTTTTCCCCAATCAATTTTAATTTAGTCAGAAAATTAGTGCAGGTGGCAATCCACTTGTACAACAAACACGTTAAAAAAGTTTATTTTACATTATATACACTAGGAAATATTCAAAAGTATTACCAAACGACATCAATACAGACCATAAATCACTTTTAATGTAGTTTGTTCTTAGTGTATATTATCACAGTATAAAGAACATATACCTAAAACAACAAAAAAAGAACCAATATGTGCATTTAAAAAAAAAACTTGGCAATACACACTGCATTGGAGAATTAGCAATCAAAACCAGCTTAGCGCAAAACTAAGTTCCTGTGATGTGTAATAATTACATTGTTTGTATGAGGTAGTAACTAAATAATTTTGGCCAGGTGTTAAGACATTAGGAAGAAAAATATAAAAATGATCATAAGGCCAAACTCCCTCCCACAGAAAACCAAATTAAGATAATCACCCCATCTAACAATCCTCTCCAACACGTGGAACAGCTATTTCATAACTGTACCTCCTTATGGCTTTCAAATTTCTTGCCTCCCAAGAAATCCACTGTTATGGAAACTTTGCATGCCTGCCAAATACCTTACATGTTGCGTAAGATTCTTGGACATCATACAGGATACACACTGATACAGATGTGCTGCAGTGAACAAGAAATGCTCCATTTTAGAGCACATCCAACACTTCCTTGTGACCACGCATGGCGGGGGAAGAATAATAGTGGTAGGCACACTGTCTTTCAAATAATTTTGTCTGCCACTACTGATCATCTTGTGAGGGATTCCTAGGTTCCCAACAACACAGTTTGAAAAGCAATCACCTACAGGACCCCTCTGCATAAAGAAAATAAGAACAGGTAAATGTCTTTGCCTGACACCTGCATGGGATCCCAAGACCCATAGGTAAGAAAGTGAACCTGTCTAAAATGGCAGAACAGCTCTGCCAATATAAAGTGACGCATCTTAATGCAACTGCTAATGAATACCTATACAGAACTGCAGAGAACGTTAACCGTTTGTAACAGCCTTTTGCACATGGGCCTCTCTAGATCTAGCCCCAAATATATTTCAGCCTCCATTATGTGGAATGCTGTCATTTTTAACATGATGTGAGTGGCAATGGTTAGCAAAGACTCATAATAATAATGGGGTTTTTTTGTCATGGTATACACTTATCATTATGCCAAGGTACCACTGTTTGGGATTTATACCCATTCCAAAATATGTGCTTTTCCAAAGCACAGAGAATAATTATATTCCTTAAATATAAAAATACAGGTGTTCAGTTGGCTGGTTTCACATTGAAAGCTAACCAAATAAACTAAAACGATAAAGCTCAAATCATATCCAAAAAGTCACAGCTTATTTTTGTGACCAAATACATCACATATTAATGCTTTGTGCAACCAAAACACCAGTGTACTTGCATAAAATTTTAAAAGCCCAAGATTCTAATAGGATTACATCCTTGGTTACAATGTCTAAAAGGTAAGATTTATTTGTATTAGTAAATTACATAATAAAATACAATAGTGTTATTTAAATGCACTGTGTTTATCGCTAGCATCCCATTTTTAAGTCAGAGTCCTTAAAATAGTACCCCAAATGCAATTTTATGTTCTCGGCAACCTTTTTACATCTGTACAGGTAACACATTTGACCACTATCTACATAAAACCAATGAAGTCCTTCAGCAATACATTTCACTGAAAAATACTGCATATATGTACAAAGATTACATAATGGTGAATCAAGCACTTTTGTGGCATAAATGTGCTAATCATGTCCTAACCATTCAAGGCAAGTCTTCTCACTCTCTCACTCACTCTCTCATTCACCACAATAAATTACAAGCTAACTGAAGATGGGCTATTAGAGCTCTTGTGCAATTTCAGCCATAAGTGTTGAAGCAGGAGTGTTCTCTTCTCATGATTAACCACTGTGCACACTGCTTCTCAATAACTATTTTCATGACCTGCTAAGATGTACAAGTTGCTGTTGGCTGTAGGGTTATCCGTTGGCCTACTCTCCAGTACCACAACTCTGGAAAAATGAAGCAAAAGAAATATGAGCACTGTAAAGCCATGCAAATGAACAGTACGATAAAAGCAAGAGTTTTGAGAAATACATCAAGGTAGTATTTGACAATGGAATGGTTAACATGCTCATACTGAACAGTCATTGACTAGTAGTTAACGCTGAACTTTATTCATCTTGCATCAATTCACTAACTGAATTGGCTTGTGATCAGTCTCCTGCACATTAGTTGTCTTTAATCACGTGGCCAGATGGTAACTGTGTGGTTCTTAGAGAAACATTGCTTGATAATTACACAATTCTAACTTTGTTGCATTTGTACAAAAAAAAGAACAGCACATAGTCTGTTTCTGACCCTTTCCTTGCTGGCTAATATTGGGCATGTGAAATAAAGATGCATTCAATCAATAGGAATTTAATTTACTGGACCTTCCCTGTTCGCATGCCTAACAGGCAGAGAGGATTGCTGTGTCACCATTTCTGTCTTTTAAAGTTTATACCTAGATATATGACATGTACTGCAAGTGTGGTTTTCTCTTCAAATGCTCTCTGAAGTCTAGACTGTGCCCATTATGAAATACTAACGACAGGAAGCATAAAAGAATCCCTTTAAGAAAGGAAAATACAATTTAATATGATCAACATACACTTCAATTTAAGAATTCTCTGACTATATTCATGGCTATAGGATTCACCCTGCCCATGTCCTGGTGAAACCATCTGTTACAGATGCATTGTCATCTGGCAAAGGGAACTAAAATAAGATTTCAAAGTAGTGAAAGGCCTGTCTGAAGGTTACTGCCTGATCAAACACTAGAGGAGATAGCCCAGAAATCTGCAACTTATTCACTTCTCTCTCCTGTTCCTATTTATGAAATGAACCATGATTTTTAACTTAAATTTTCATAAATAATCAGGAATTAAACAGATCAATATGAAATATATAGAAGTCAAAGTCCTTTGACATATTATTGAAAAACTGAGACCAAAAAGGCAGAGCATAGGTTTGTTTTCAGAGAAGAAAGAAAGCTTCCATTCTTAATATACTGTATGTGGGACTGATCATACCTGTCAGATCCAAGGAGTCTGAATATTCTTGTACTGTCAGAAATTTCCTGTGTGATCTAAGAACAAAAGAGCATAAGAGAAGCCAATGTTGAATCAGGCCAAAGACCCATCCAGTCCAACACTCTGTCACAAAGTGGCCAAAAATACCAGGTGCCATCAGGAGGTCCACCAGTGGGGCCAGGATACTAGAAGCCCTCCCACTGGCTCTTGTCATTTTGAAAACTTGATCAATAAATGATTTTGCAAGTTTTTATTCTGAAGCATTGCATGAAAGGACTCAAAGATATGAATTTTTTTTTAAAATAAAATCAACGTCCGCTAAAGACCTTCTGTAATATAACTGCTTCAGGGAAAGGGCTATGTATAAGTATGAAATGAAATGTTGTCCCATATTGTTTAAAGGCTCCAAGACGTATGAGCTCAGGAAAGTAGCTGATGGACTATCAGAGACAGAGTTACTTGAACTACTATACAAAAGCAGTAGAAAGCAGCAGGAAAAAACTTTTAATAACACAAAACCTTCCAGCACTGGTATTCTTTCTTTTACAATCTGCATTATTCTTTTGATGTACGATGCCAATTTTCTCAGCTATGGCAATTGTTTGGGTTACCTGCTCCCTAGAGCAGGTGCTCTCCACACCCTTCCCTCTATTAGAGGACACCTGAGAGACTCCACTAGGTGCTTTGACTGCTGTTCAATAAATGCACATTTATAAATATATCAATAAATGCAGCTCTCGGTTTAATATCACACAAACTACATCTGCTTCTCTCTATTTATTTATTTTATTATGAGATTTATAGCCCGCCCTCCCCGCGAGCGGGCTCAGGGCGGTTCCCAAACTGGGCACGTATGCCAATGGTTAAAACAGTTAAAAAGAAAATAAAACAATCATTTATAGTCATTTATAACAACACAAGGGGCTCTAGAGGTCTCAAAAAAGGTCTTCAGTAACAAGATGGCATCCTGATGGTGATGGTCCCAGATCGGTACTATCAGTTCCAGGCAGCACTATCGTTCATTGTCACAGGGCCATCTCACTCTCCAATGTTACCCAGCCTAGCTGCTGATGGTGGTGCAGTGGTGGTGGCTCCTACATGAAAGCCTGGCGGAAGATCTCCATCTTACATAGCCCGAGCACCGAAGCTCTCTGCGACTGCCATCTTGTACTCTATTGTCCTTTGCAACTTACTTGATAACAGGAGGCCATGGCTGAAAGGTACATAGTTTATCTAAGGCTTCCCATCAAGTTCACGAATGAAATGAAACGAACTGGGAATTCTCAGCTCTTACCTTTTTATCAATATGCTACGTTAAGTATTTCTTTTAGGGAAAGGCAAGAACTTACAGACAAGCTATTATTTGCTGTATTTTGCATAATCATCTAAATTTTGTATTAATTATGGATATCAGGTAGAAGAGCTATCCTGCCTATGATTTTTTTCTTCAAACCAATTCAAGGAGTGGCAACAATTCTTATTCAATTACTACCTTTACCTCATTTGATCGAAAACTCCTGCCTTGCATTCCATGCTTCCAGAACGCCAAAACGCTATCTTGTAGGCAAACTGGTAGGAAAAGACAATGCAAGTTAATTGTTTTGATTGCACTCATGTATGTAGTTATTTGACATCTATGGCACATTGATTTCATAAACTGCTTAAGACCTTAAATGTGTCTCTTTGACATGATATGTGTGTTCAAGACAAATTATGTCCCTTCAGTTAAACCACATTTCATGCAAAAGGTGCAATTTGTTAAAAGTCACATCCAAACATACTGGGGGAAATCTAAACTACTCCCAAAAGACAACACTTATTTAACACTACAATATGGTTGCTGTGATTAAGAGGAGAAGGTTTAATTAATCAGTATATTTTAATTAACTAAGATTTTGAGTTATAGGAAAAAGTACATAAGTAAGGGTATTTTGAAGCCATGAAGGTCATTCCAAACCCTAGATTTCATCAATTTAAAACTCAGTTCAAATAATATGATGTTGGTTTAAGGCTTATTCATGGTAAAAAAAGGTTGCACTTATCTTAAACTGAAATCTGAGTTAAGTATATCTTTTTTTAAAGTTTCAACTTAACTGGTCCTATTTGACTAGTGAAGTACTTTCACAAGCACAGAAGCTTTAAAATAATTTCCCCCCAACATATGCATTTCAAGAATTTAAGTTCTCACAAATAATCCTTGTTTATAGGGATATTATCATCTGACATTTAAATAATACCAGTGTTCCACTTAAAGATTTCCACCTGTCCTCAGTCTTCCTTTGTTTTACAAGTGTAATGCATACAAAACTTAAAAAACTGTAACAGAAGTTCAGCAGTAGTAGCTGCAGTAGCCTGGTCGGTATTTTATGGTTATGTTGGTTTTAAAGTGTAACTGCACACTGCTGAGACATGCTTTTACTTGTAAACCACTCTGAACTTTTTGGAAAAGTGTTCTAAAATATCTTAAATCAATAAGTCTTGGGGAGAGGACTAGACATGAGCAGGTTTAGAATGAGGGTGAAGATACCATATTTTAATCATCTGTTTCCTGTTTCTAATGCATCAACCTCAGAAAATGCCAGCCTAGGCAACGGGTTTGATTCTGCGGACTATCAATGGAAGATGCTGGTGGTAACTAGCCGTCCTGACTTTCTCCTCTGCAGCAGTCCTTTCTGATACCAGGAAAATTTATTCCTAGGTTGGGGAGGATGAAATTGCTCCCTGCTTCGTCCATGAGCACAGCTCTACAGATGGAAGAGGAAGAAGGGAATGATTTTGCCCCCTCCCCACTGTGACCTGCCAACCCACATGACTATTACTCCATGTGGTCATGTGACCCCGGAATAAACTCAGAAAGAACTGCAAGGGGGGGCATCATAAGGAAAGGCAGCCCGATTGGTCTTTGTGCTGGACCCAACCCAAGGTTTCTCTTCTTTCCAAAAGCGATCTGCCTCTACTCCATCAGTCACACTGAATTTGAATTTTTGTGGGAGTTAATCCTGCCGAAGAGCAGAGTATGAATACATGAATAGATTAGTAGGCACCGAGCTTATTCCTTTGTTTTGTTGACGACTGAGCAGACACACTTTTGGATTCAAAACAGAAAACTGCTTTAACCCCATCAAAAGCATTTAGTGAAATAACACAAGACTTAGATGCGATATTATGATGGGAAAATTTATACATACCTATAGATTCAATCTGGAAATCAAATGTAAGTTCTGAAGACAGTTTTCGGCTAGATTTTAACCGGCCTTGCAAATTTACTATTTTTATACAGCCTAAAAATATAAACACCATGTATTATTCAACAGTTTTCCTTAAACGATGCAACTTATTGAATAGGGATATTTGTCTCACACATTCAACTTACAATCCAAACAGACTAAAATGGTATCTCTCTCCAATTGTGTTACATGTACAACATTTGTCTGTGTAGTATCTGTAATGAAAAAAAAGTTATACATAATAATAATTATTATTATATTTATGAATCGCCCAACCCCTGCTTCTGCAGGGCTCTGGGCGATGTACAACCAAAGATAAAACAAGATAAAACTAGTTAAAACATTAGTAGAACATTAAAGACAATAAGATGGCAGATAACCAATCCCCATTCCAACTCCCACTTCATGGACAGGGGGGAAGAGGGCAAAACAGATGTAAACAACAGAGGACAGGAAGGGTGCCAGCCGAGATGGAACCGTCGCTGCCCTCAACCAAAAGCCTGGCAGAACATCATTCAATGTGAGGAACTCACTCAAGTTTTCAAGTTAGATACTTCTACTTAGAAGAAAAAATGCCCTGTAAAGTTAATTTTTTTATATTTCAGAAACCATGCACATTCATTCATTCATTCATTCATTCATTCATTCATTCATTCATTCATTCATTCATATATATGTGTGTGTGTGTGTGTGTGTGTGTGTGTGATAAAAAATATATGAGGAGGTATCCGCTGGCTTTTTAAGAGGGAAGTGTTTGTGCTAGCAGATCTATCCTGCCTTCTTCCCCTTCTCACAGCAGACTTCTGTGTCCCCAGAAAAGAGTTCACACATGTAACAGAGCCATTTTTTGTATTTTGAATAAATTATTTACTGATTATTTACTTCATTCACCACCCCCCACCTTCCTCCAAGAAATTAAGTAATGTGATGTAGAGATGATCAACATGTTTATGCATAACTCAGCTCTGAACATTACAGCAAGGAAAGCATTCAGAACAAGACAGATCTTTATAATTATTATACATAACACTGTATTCTGCCCCACTATAAATAAAAGCATTAGGAATCCTGAATTTGAAAATTTTAGTATTAGACACATACCAGAGAACAGCATGAAATCCATCTTAATGGGATCTACTGAAACACTGTAATCTCTGTAGCTATGGAAGGACAGCTCTGGATCCAACCTGTGGATCCAATCACATGTCACTTATAAGATGGCTAAAGGTTTAATTCAAACCACAGATTGAATCCAAAGGTGTTCTTCTTTGAGCACAAAGGCACCACTGGGCACATCCTTATATTTAGAAATCTGATCAAAGTAATTTACAAACCTGTTTCTGTAAACCACGAAGAGGTAGAATTTGGGTTGACAGTCTCAAACTTTACCACCTGGTTGAAATCTCTGCCTTTACTTACACCAACACAAACTAAAGGAAATTCCTGTTCAGGAACTACCAGCATTTCAAACAGCCTTAATGGACAAGGTACAGGAAAGTCTATATGCTGAAAAAACAAAACAAAACATTTATGTATTTAAAGACTTCCTCGCATCTTGAAAACATTTTTAATCCGTTTATTTATTATTTATAACATACATATCATATAAAATGTTCATACATCTATAATTGCAAGTCACTTTTTAATATTGTCTTGTCTAACCATGTATACAGCTTCTTCCATCTTTTTTCAAATACATCATATTCCTTTCCTTGCAAAAGAATGCTTAATCTATCCATCTCTGCCAATGGCAACATTTTTTTCTATCACTTCCTCCTTGGAGGGAATTTTTTCTCCTTTCCAATATTTAGCTAATAATATTCTTGCTGCAGTTAAAGTGTAAATTATTAGATATTTGTTTTCTTTGCTAGAACTATTTGGAAGTTCTATAACAATATAACCAACAATAAAACTTTCTTCAAATACATTAGAAGCAGGAAACCAGCCAGGGAGGAAGTGGGGCCCTTGGACGACCAAGGGGTAAAAGGAGTACTGAAGGATGATAGGGAAATGGCTGAGAAGCTAAATGCATTTTTTGCCTCCGTCTTCACTGTGGAAGATGAGAAGTGCTTGCCCACTCCAGAACCACTGATTTCAGGAGGGGTGTTGGAAGACCTGAGTCAGATTGAGGTGACGAGAGAGGAGGTCCTAAAACTGATAGACAACTTAAAAACTGATAAATCACCAGGCCCAGATGGCATACATCCGAGAGTTCTGAAAGAACTCAAATGTGAACTTGTGGATCTCCTGACAAAGATATGTAATCTTTCCTTAAAATCTGCCTCCATTCCTGAGGATTGGAAGGTAGCTAATGTCACTCCCATCTTTAAAAAGGGTTCCAGAGGAGATCCGGGAAATTACAGGCCAGTCAGTCTGACGTCGATACCGGGTAAATTGGTGGAAACCATTATTAAGGAAAGAATTAGTAGGCACATAGATGAACAAAACCTATTGAGGCAGACTCAGCACGGTTTCTGTAAGGGAAGATCTTGTCTCACTAACCTGTTAATGTTCTTTGAGGGGGTGAACAAACATGTGGACAAGGGGGATCCAATAGATATTATTTACCTTGACTTCCAGAAAGCTTTTGATAAAGTTCCTCATCAAAGGCTCCTAAGTAAGCTCAAAAATCATGGGATAGAAGGACAAGTCCTTTTATGGATCAAAAACTGGCTAGTTCATAGAAAACAGAGAGTGAGTGTAGGTGGGCAATTTTCTCAGTGGAGGGTGGTAAGCAGTGGGGTACCGCAGGGATCAGTACTTGGTCCACTGCTTTTTAACTTGTTCATTAATGATTTGGAGTTGGGAGTAAGCAGTGAAGTGGCTAAATTTGTGGATGATATGAAGTTGTTCAGGGTGGTGAAAACCAGTGAGGATTGTGAGGCACTCCAAAGGGATCTGTCAAGGATGGGCAAGTGGGCGTCAATATGGCAAATGGGGTTCAATGTGGCCAAGTGCAAGGTGATGCACATTGGAGCCAAAAATCCTAAATATAAATACACATTGATGGGGTCTGAACTGGCAGAGACTGATCAAGAGAGAGATCTTGGAGTTGTAGTAGATAACTCACTGAAAATGTTGAGACAGTGTGTGATTGCAATAAAAAAGGCCAATCCTATGCTGGGGATTATTAGGAAGAGTACTGAAAACAGATCAGCCAATATCATAATGCCCCTATATAAATCAATGGTGCGACCTCATTTGGAATACTGTGTGCAGTTCTGGTCACCACACCTTAAAAAGGATATTATAGCTTTGGAAAAAGTGCAGAAAAGGGCAACTCGAATGATAAAAGGGTTGGAACACTTTCCCTATGAGGAAAGGTTAAAGCGCTTAGGGCTCTTTAGCTTGGAGAAACGACGACTGAGGGGTGACATGATTAAGGTTTATAAGATTATGCATGGGTTGGAGCAGGTAGAGGAAGAGGTATTTTTCTCCCTTTCTCACAATACAAGAACTCGTGGGCACTCAATGAAATTGAGGTTGGTGAGGCAAGCCCTGGTGGCCAGCAAGCGCAACACCGAGTGGTGGAATCCGATGGAGGCAGAGGCGGAGTCGCGGCAGAGCCGGAAATGGACGTTAGCCAGGGCTGTAGCTGTGTCGAACCGTGCACCAGGACGGGCCCACCGGAGGAAGCCACCAGACTGGAAGACCTACTCCTGACACCTCGACATTTGAAGACGGAGCCGGAAGCAGGAGAACAGCAAGCCCTGCCACCTGGGTGATGGTAGGCAGCCCCATCCCTGTGTACTATGTGGCCTTAGATAGGGAATTGGTATTTGAACCTATATGTAAACCGCTCAGAGATCCTTCAGGGTCAGAGCAGTATATAAATCAAAGGTATAAATAAACAAAAATAAATAAATATAAATTGCTGAGTGGTCGGGTTAGAACGGATAAAAGGAAGTACTTCTTCACCCAAAGAGTGATTAACACATGGAATTCACTGCCACAGGAAGTGGTGCCGGCTACAAGCATGGAGGGCTTCAAAAGGGAATTAAGCATATGGAGCAGAGGTCCATCAGTGGCTATTAGCCACAAGGTATAGATAGGGACTCTGGGGCAAGTGATGCTCTGTCTTCTTGGTGCTTGGGCGGGGTCAACAGTGGGAGGGCTTCTAATGTCCTGGCCCCACTGCTGGACCTCCTGATGGCACCTATTATTTTTGGCCTCTGTGTGACAGAGTGTTGGACTGGATGGGCCTTTTGGCCAACAGTGGCATCTCTTTTGTTCTTATGAATATTTAGTAAAGCCACTTCTGGTGAAAAGGGTATGTCTATTCCTGTAATCTCTTTTAGTATTTTAAATATTTTAATCCAATAATTTTGAATTTTTCCACATCTCCACCACACATGTATAAATGTACCAACATTGTTCCTGCATTTCCAACAATTGTTGTTAGTATTACCATAACATTTTGATATCTTATCTGGTGTCCAGTACCATCTATGAAACATCTTCAATATATTTTCTTTATATGGGATTGCTCTAATCATTTTGAAAACATTTGATCTACCAAAGTAACTCCCCAAATTATTCCTAGAGAATCTGCTGACCCTTTGAGGCACAGCAGGTTGCAGCAAAAGGTGGGAAACTGCATTTAGCTCAGCTCTTACTTTATCTAGCTCTAACAGCTAAATGGGATCCGCCCCAATAAAGTGAGCTTTGCTTAAAGTTCCTTCACAAATAATGATTTGTACTGTTTCAGAGCCTTTTCAGGGATGGTCCAGAAGCTATGGAATGAGTTGCCTTACATGGTGCATCAGTGAATCTCTTTGTTTGTTTTCAAGAACACATAGAAAGGCCATCTGTTCCGGCAGGCTTTTAGGGGCTAGAATGATATTCTGCTAATGGATTTTTAATCAGATAACTGTGTTTTGTTTTTAGATTGTAGTCTTTTTTTGGGATGTGTATGAAAGATGAGCTGTAAGTGGACATCTGATAATTGACAGCTACTATCTGATAGCTACTACAGGAACCAAGATTTGCTATCATGAATTACTCTCAGAGACAATGTAAATTTCTGAAACTTACCTTGATTAGCATGAATTTCTGCATTGGTTCAACCCACTCTAACAGAACAATGCTGGACTGTAGAGCCCCACAAAGATATTTGTGTCCTGTGTAAGGATTCCTCACTATAAAACAAAATAATAAAGAATTAAGTATAAAACCCAAAGCACATACATGTTCTACTAAACCCAAGGGAACTGATCCCTTTAACACCTGTGCTGCACTGATGCATCAGTCTTACACACTAGGAGTCATATTTCACAGTCACAGAACTATAGCAAGCAATTTCGCATTCTTGCTGTGGGGAATGTCACAAATGCTTCTGGCAAGGAATGGGGAAAGGCCTGCAGCAGTACCACTGTTGTGGTATCTGTACCATGGTTCAGCGCAAGTTCGTATAAGCCAAATATGTGAGTACTGCTTTGGGATGTTTGTCTCACCTGGGAATATGTTTAATTAGCAAATATAGAAAATAAACTGCTGTTTGTTGGGAGCTGTATTTCTCCTGGTCTTTGAATGAAACTTAAGTAATACAACAAAGCAGGGGACCTGCAAGGACTTGTAGGGGGAGGGGGTCTCATTTTTCCTTTGTCCACAAGTTCCTCTTTATTTTCCCTGAAAGTCCCCATAGCCTCTCACTTTCCCACTTTCTTCTCTCCTTCCCACCCACCAGCCAAACTACCTTTATCTGCACCCCTGCTTTCCCTCCTTCCCTCCCCCTGGCAGCTTCTACCTGGGAAAACTATGGCCCAGTTGTGTGGTGCTGGCCTCCAGGCTCAGTTGCATGGTGCCAACCCGAGGGCCAGGGCCAGCTGCATGGTAGGGAACCCAACAAGGACTTTTGAGTGACACCTCATTTCCCGCTGTATCCCCTTCCCCACATTATTTCTTCTTTCCCTCTTCCTGGCAACCTCCATATCCTCACCTTTTCCTGCTGCTTTCTCTCCTCCTCAGCCACCAGCCAACCTACCTTTTATCTGTCCCCCATCTTCAGCTATATTATTTATTTGCTTCATTTATACCTCACATTTCTCCACAATGGGGAACCAAATCAGCGTACATAATTTTCCTCTCCTATATTTTATCCTCATATATGTTGCCTCTTTAAGGAGCTTATTTGAAGTGGCTGGTGAAATGGCCATCACTGCCTCATTCTGCTACTAACTGTTTTGCTTGCTACTGAGTCCAGGTAGGACATTTCACTGAACCCTACCCTGCCACTTATTTCAACATCCTTTTCAGTTGCCACCACTCATAGCTTTTCTTTAAGCTGCTCCTCACAGCATACAGCATCAGCTTCTCACAAATTTATTGTGAAGGCCCAGTATAGGAAAAAATCACTTCCCGGCTCTATTTCTTGGTAAGTGGGTAACAGCCGTAAAAGAGCAACAAAATGCTGTCAGCCAGTTTATTTAAAAAGAAACTGTTATAAAAAAAACCCCTCAGAATATCCAAACATATCACTGTAAAAACTATTTCATCCTCATGGGCAAATTGATTCAGAAGTTGATATTTTTCTGTTCAGCTGCTCAACCATCTAGATCAACTGTAACAGATCTCAATTCTCGAACACAGCCTAAAGTGTTCATCATAGCCTTTTCTATTCTATACTCGCTCTTTTAATAATAAAACATCTCTTTCTAATTGCCTAGTTTTCACTACATCCTTCACTATAACAATATACAGCACACACTCTAACTCATATCTCAACTGCTTCTTCTCCCAAAGATTCTTGAAGGGGTGCAGACCTATCCTTTTAACCGGTCACATCAATTTCTTTTCCAACCAACAGACACTTAGTATTTCAAGCACTTCTCTTAAATATGTATAGTAATCAATCTGCCCAAACTACTTATTTATTCAAATATTTATATCCCACTTATCCCTGTGACTCAAGGCAGCTTATAAATCATACTGAAAAGCATAATAGGGGTGTGCAAAAAAACCCTGATTTTTTCCGACTCCATTATAGCCTATGGGGAACATTATAGTCAATGGGCCCCATGGGCTATAATGGAGAATCGAACCGGAGAGCTCTGGGGTGGCTGTTTTTTGAGGTAGAGGCACCAAATTTGCAGCATAGCTGCTGGTGCCTCTCTTCAACCCCCCCCCCCCCCAAGTTTCAAAAAGATTGGACCAGGGGGTCCAATTCTATGAGCCCCAGAAGGAAGTGCCCCCATCCTCCATTGTTTCCAATGGAGGAAAAAAATGCTTCTCAGTTCACTTATAGGCTGTGCTGCCAGCTAAGTTACTTGTGCTGTCAGCTAAAATGTTGTTTGTCAGCACCCCGTAGTGCAGCTTAGAGGGAACTTTTGGTATACAATAAGATTATATCTGTCTGTGTCTTAACTTACCCACACAGCACTTCTGGCACCATTTAGTGTCAGGGATTTTTGTAGAAACAGCAAACTTCCTGTTAATATATAAACCAAAACACAAATTAACCATTACTTCTTTTCAATATATCCTGTACTTCAGTTTCACAGAGCACCAAGATGGTGTTAAAGCAGGTAAAACCATGGTATGAAGAATTAAATAATCGAAGCTTGATACTTGGATATTATCAGTGCTACAGACTACGGAACTATCTCAGCAAGGGAAAAGGCTAGAGGCTTCCTTTTTAAAAAATGAAAGCTGGGTATTCAGATAACTTACTAAGCCTACTGTTAGAATGCTCTAGCTATATATTGATATTTTAATGCTGTTAAGAGGAAAGAAAA
Source organism: Gekko japonicus (assembly GCF_001447785.1). Taxonomy (NCBI): domain Eukaryota; kingdom Metazoa; phylum Chordata; class Lepidosauria; order Squamata; family Gekkonidae; genus Gekko; species Gekko japonicus. The sequence continues at coordinate 160,725 of NW_015170321.1, read as the reverse complement.
AGAAAAGAAACTTCATTCTTGGCTGTTTGATCACCACAGTCCAATCATCAAAAAGTGGGCTTGAGCTGGGTGAGAGTAGGTGGGACAAAACAATGTGCACCAGGAAACAGCCAACTCAAAATCAGCTTCCAGAAAAAGATCGGGGTAAAAGTGGTCTCAAAAGAACCAGAAAAAACCCAGGGGGAGAACAATGAAACTGAAGTGAAAACTAAAGTAACAAAAATGGGTGTAGAAATTAGGGGACAAACCAAAGCGGTATGGGCCCAGAACCACCACCCCACTTCCACGTGGGAAAGCCCTAAGTTCCTTCTCTCCTCTCCTAACTCCATTCTACCACTTGTCTTCCAGTCTCTCTTCATGAATCAGATTGTTTCCTTTACATTTTAAAGATCTAAAAATAAATTGTAGTATTACTCTGTGAATCAGTTTAGAAACTCAGGTGAAAAGCAAGATATGAATCTGTTTTTTATCTGTCAGGATATGACACAATACGCATGCAACATATACTCTCTCTAATTTATTTATTTAGTTAGATATTTACCTGGGAAGTATTCGGTCAGGAAGTTTGTGTGCTGGTATAGCAACAGGTAACTTTTGCATTTGCCTTGCATAATCAAACAGTCCTGGCAAATTATGGGAATAAAGCTGAGAAGCTTTACCTGCAAATTAAGCATCCAATACATTTTTACAAATTTTAATGGAAAAACAGTGTATAGGCATTTTACATGTTATGACAAACCCCTGTATCTCCCCAACTGTCTGAAAGATTCCCCCCCCCGCCAAATCTTCAGTTCCCCTCAGTGACTGAGTTGCCTTACAGTAGCGTGACTTGACTGTCCCAACCTTAGTTTAGGCTTTTTCTCAGCTCAGGAAATCTACTGAAAATACAGCAGCTGTCCAGTTTCTTTCAAACTCTTGAAAAATGGCACTTGAGGCAAATTAACTTTCAAAAACCGAATAAAGACTTTATTAAACACACAGGGAATATATGCATACTAGAAATAGTCAAGGTTTTGAGATTGTTGAGGTAAAAACTTTCTAATATACACATAGCTGAATTCTTTAAATATTCAAGACAGTGTATTTATAGCTTTGTTTCAAGGCTTTCTGATTCTTTCTTTGAGAGGTACTTTGTTTAGTATATTTCAGCACAACATAGTTCTTACTGATGTTTCTCGATTTCTTCCTTCAAATATTACAGATTTTCCTTTAGTTAATACAGCTTTTCATTAACTCCTGAGGAGTCTAAGCTTCTCTCCTTTATCACAGATCAGGGTCCTCTTCCCAACCCCTTTCACTGGCAGGAAGATATTATCCTTGTCCCTAAGAAGCAATAACTCTATTTACTATTTGGCTTGTAAGGGAGTTCTTTCTAACTACCCAGACCTTCTGCCAAATCCTTCCCCAATATCCTTTGTCTGTATAAGGCTGTTCTGTAGCTTTTCTTACTGAGAATCTAAGTTCTCAGAGCAGTGTTGATAGACAATGGGGCTTCTCTTCTTCTTTCTGTAGAAGGACTTTTCTGACTATTGCCTGTCAGAAAACACTGACACCCAAATGTCTCTTCCCTCAGAAGCCAAACCCTCTGGCTACTGATCCAGACGTTAGAAAGACCAAATTGCAAAAGACCAAAGGCAAAAGCCCAATTTGTGAAAGACCTCTTTTCCTTCCAGATCAGCTGTTTTATTTCCTCTCTCAGCTGATGTTGGCCAATTAGAGAGCAAGTAGAGCAGCCAATCACATGAGCTCTTCTCAAGGAAGACTAACTCTAGAACTCCCTGACTCTCTGATACAAGCAGCACCTTAAAAAGCCTGCTTTTCTGTGCAATCTGTCACACATGTCTAATTATAAAAAGTCTTACCAGATATTGATAGTAAGCAATTATTCATTACATACAGCCATGTGCATCGTCGGGGAAATAACTGATGAAGAAAATACAAAGGAAGAAGTAAATTAATGTAAATAGTACATTAATTTGGAATTGGTATCACAGTGAATAGAAGATCACTACTTGATGCAGTGCAACTCACTTATCAAGACCATCTTGTTCCTGACCAAAATTTGTGGCATTTGCCACACATTGCAACAACCAAAGCCTTTACTTGAAAACCCCCATAAAGGCCAGAACACACACACACACACACACAGGTTTCATTATAGCACAGTTCATAAAACTAGTGTTGCATCTCCATCTGAGAAAAACTGGCAGTGAAAACCATGTCAGTATCGGTATGGTCAAGTAACAGCATCTGGAAAGTGAACGGTAAGAGACTGATTCAAAATACTGGAGGGGAGGGCTATGAAATAGAGGGACGTTGCCAATTTATTGTGTTATAGAGCAATGTAAAACTTTGTTGGCTGCTTTCAGTTCTGGCTGATAGGTGCATAAAAGTAAAGGTAAAGGTTTCCCTTGCTTGAAAGCCAGTCGAATCCAACTCTAGGGGACGGTGCTCATCTCCATTTCCAAGCCAGCACTGTCCGAAGACTTCTCCATGGTCATGTGGCCGGCATGACTAAACGCCGAGGCTCATGGAATGCTGTTACCTTCCCACCGAAGTGGTGGGAATCTACTTGCAATTTCTTGCTTTCAAACTGCTAGGATGGCAGGAGCTGGGGCCAGAGACGGGAGCTCACTTCGCCAAGTGGCACTAGGGTCTCAAAATGCTGAGCTACAGACCTTCCAGTGGGCAGCTCAGCATCTTAACCTCTAAGCCACCATGACCCTTTGATAGGTGCATAGACCACAGCAGACTGGGAAATTTGATTATAGATAGACAATGTGAGATCTGGTTTTCTCTTCAGAAAAAAAAAAAAAAAAAAAAAAAGAGGCCAAGAAAACACTAATTCAAATTTCTGACCTTGACCCAAATAAATAAATAGTTCCCATTCCAAGCTGAAAGAAAGTCTAAGATAACATATTTAGAATGAAATACATTCTTCCCCTTCCTTTGTCATCTCACGTTTGGGACTGTAAGCTCCTCAGAGCATGAACAAAATGCCAGGTACATTATAAACAAACAAATAAACACAAATTTAAAAAAAGAGGCTGCTATGGCACTAAAATGTATCTTGGGATGCCTCCTCAGAGAAATTTATATATGCATTATTTTCAGGTTATGGAGATTTCTAGACACTTAGTTCCATGACTGTCACAGGTTTATTGGCTTTCACTGCCCTTGAATTCTTACATAGATAAAAACTAGTCACAGTCTAATAACGTTTTAATGTAAACACTTTGTAAAAATAGAAACAAAATATACTGAACTATGCTGAAAACAAAATTATATAGTTATCCATTTTAAAATACTAGTTAAATGCTATACCACTGTAAGCAGGAAATGAAAAACAAACTCAAAACAAACCTGTTCCATTGAAGTTTCATGGAGTTCATTAAGGTTTAAGGTATAAATACCTTCCTCTGCACCAAATATCAAGTACTGGTCTGTAAGCAAGCAAATGAAGACATTAAGGCTCTAGCTGTAAAATGTAGAGCTGTAACAAGGGAAAAAAATCTTCTTTTGGCTAGTTCTGACAGCTAGACAGGAAAACCATGATAAGCTACTATCAGGATTGTACTGTATGAAGACACTTAAACGTAAGCTAGATCTCTATACATGCAGCAAAAATAGATGAGAATGAGGTCACTGAGACCCATCTTGAAAGAATTACTAATTTAAAAAACCCACAGTATAATATGCTCCTCACTACAAGAGGAAAATTAGAACTGCAGGTGGTGGACTATGGTTACAGCCATGTTGTTTTTTCTTGCAGGAAGACTTCTGTTTACATGAGTATTTAAAATGAACTCTGAATGGTTTAGACTGTTCTAGCTCTTCAGGATTCTACCTCTTCATTTTGCTGTATGAGTAAATCAGGCCTTAATCATAAACTACCTAGAGTCAGGGTAAATAGTGGTATAGCAACTTTACTAATTACACCACACTTTCCACTACTGTAAAATCCCAAGACAATCGAAGAGCTTCAAAATGAGAGAATAAAAATAAATCAACCTCAGAAAAGTATATGAGGAAAGTGGAGGAAGATTTTCCCTTTGTATAAGACTGGTGATTATGTCTGGATGGTAGCTGACCTAAGACCACTAGGTTTATTAAAACCATATGGACATCTGGGACAATCAACTGCAGACAAAAATAAGTTATAACCATTGACTAAGAGAGTGGAACAGTGTCCTGCAAACAGGGATAATTTCGTTAAAAAGGGGAGCAGGAGCTCATTAGCATAACTCATTAGCATAACTTATTTGCATATGCCACACCCTCTGACATCACCGGACACCCGAAGGCTGTAATTGGATTAAGCCGCACTGGGGGGGGGGGGGGAAGAGAACATGCACAGATCTGTCCTCACAGAAGAGGGAGAACTCGTACCTGAATAAAACTTGGTCTTAAAAGTGCCACTGGACTGTTTTGGACCATGGCGGGGCTCTGCAAGTTACCTGGCTGCTTCTTGCTCTGACTGAGGGCTGCTGGGAGCAGGGGATGGGGCTTGTTGCATGTGCCCGCCCCCTGGGCTCTTTACTGCCAGAGCTCCGCTCCTGTGCGCTCCTGCAGGAAATGACCCCTGCCTGCAAATATGATAATGGCTTTGCAGCTCTGTCTTAGTACAAGGGCAAACAATATTTCCTGGGAGAGAAGAAGTTTGAGGGATCTCAAGGGGCAACCAGAATTTTCATTTTGACACATAAACAAATACACTGTATTATTATTACATGAAATGATTACCTCTTGTGTCAGGATTTATCCACGAAGTCGCACAATGAATTTTTAAGGGGCATCCATTGAAAACCTTTGAAAAGCAAGCACCCATCTGTAATAAATAAAAGCCTAGTAAATAGAGGACATATCATATGTAGGACTGCACCGAACATTCTATAATTCAAGCATTAACTTTGGCATTACTACATTCCATGCAGGTGAACAAATTACTGAGGAAATACCTTATCAAACCCCTGTACCGTTTTCTGCTTTCTGTAGGTGCCTTTTCATCCTCCACTAACCAACTGCTCCTTCTTAGAACTATTTTACATTTTCTCCTCCATCCTGACTATACTTGGCCTCCTTTGCCATGCTGCTGAGCAATCTGATTGTCTGTGGCAACCCACATGATATTGTTTATGGGCATGACATCATCACATGGGATCGAAAGTAAAACTAAGGAGAAAAGTCACCAAGGCTGCTTCCATATAGGCACATCAAATATGGGGCCCCACGTCAGCAACAACAGCAGTAAACAGAGTGGAAGAGGGTGGCGACAGTGCCCACATGTGCCACCCCTACTGCATTTGCTGCTGCCACCACTCCTTCTCCTCCACTGCATCAGCTTAGAAGCACCAACAATTGCACCAGACTCCCCTGCCACCCTGCAAGTCCCCTTTCCCCTTCCCAGTTGAGCCACTGTGCGAAACTACACCAGGACTCAGCTGCAAAAGAAAAAATTCTGTTAGAGGTAAGAAAGGGAAGGGGGCACTCCACACGCAGCTACCCCACAGCTTCCCCCAATTAGTCAGATTTAAGGATGTTCTTCTTTAAATTGGTTTATCAGGGCTAAGGACAGAAGCCACATCTGTCATGTCTGGATTGGGTATGACATTGTGTGGATGCCCTCCAAACAGCAGGGGGTTCCCGCTCTTCCAGCCCAAGAACAGTAACACTAATGAACGCAAATATGTTTGCAATAAGTAATAAAAACTGAAAGCACTTTTTAGACTGATAAACAGGAAACAAAGTAAATGGTCATAAGTATACTATCCAGTGGCCTGGAAAAGAGCAATTATGCTACAAGAAACAAGCATTCATCAAAGATGTTATGAGGGAGGGATGGGATGAACCATCAATAAAGTACCCAAGAAAGTCATGTTAAGTGCCAGCTATCCTCTTTCTGAAGTACTTAAAATGTGCAAAAAATAACTCAGATACTCAACTAATTTAATCTGTCTTCTAGTTTCTTATACAATTTAAGTTATTAATACTAAACCTTCTCATGTATTATGCCAAGACATGGACAATTACAAGGAATAATTTTTAATATCTACGAACAGAAAAAGAGGCAAATTTGAAGCCTAATTTACTCCAAAATATTGTAAGCGCTTATTTTTATTTCTACACAATAAATATCACAATGGCTCCTGGAGAAACCAAAACGAAAGTAGTCCTCATTGTTCCTTTCAAACAAAAGGTACTGCTAAACAAAATATTTGTCTGTTCAGATGTCACACAAAAGGGGACTTAAGCTGCAGTCTTAAGGATACTTTCCTGGGAGAAAGCCCCACTACATGGAACTTACTTCTAAGTAGACCTGCTTAAGATTGTTCCTTTAGACACTCAGGATCAAGGAGGATCTCATCAGGGCAGGCTCACCCGCTAGGCGAACTAGGCATTCGCCTAGAGTGCCGGGCCCTGGATGGGGCGGTGGGCTCTGGATGGGGCGCATTCTGGCAAGGACTCCGGGAACCGCTGCCAGTCTGCGCAAACAAGGCTGCCCTGGCCTGACTCCCTGCCGGCCACCTCGGGAGCCCCCTCCGCTGGTCTCCTCGGGCGTAGGTGGGGAAGAGCCTCCCCTGGAGAGCCAGCGTCGCAGACCCCTGGCGAGATGACAACGATGACTGGCCCACTGCCGGCAGCCCCAAGCCGCCCAGCCACCCTCCCCCACTGACGTGCCACCCCTCTGCCCGCCTCGCTCTCTGCCTCCTGGGCCCCCTCGGCGCCGGGCAGCACAGGGAAGGGAAGAGAGAGGCGCACGTGGCTGCCGGGGGCTGCTGACTGGCCGTTGGGGGAGGAGGGGGAACCAGTCACATGGAGTTAACTAAGCCACCTGGCCGCCCTCACCCGCTGACGTGCCACCCCTCCGCCTGCCTCGCTCTCCGCCTTGACCCCGGGCACCGGGTGCCATGGGGAAGGGAAGGGAGCGGCACGCACGGCTCCCCAGGCCTGCCAACTGGCCGTCGTGGGAGGAGGATCCAGTCGCGCTCAGTTCCACTGGAAGGCGGAGCGGAGGAGAAGCCCGGCGCCGCTCGGGGAGCATGCCCGCCCCACCCCTCCAGCCTCTCCGGACCCAGGTAAGGACAGTGCCAGTGGCTCTCCACAAGCCGCCTGGATGGGTACTTGGGCCGGCCCCGGCAGCAGAGGCACTGAACCCCCGGGCCAAGAGCCCGCCACCGGCTGCAGCAGATCGGGGACTTCCTTCTCTCCAGGCCTCGCCTGAAGGTTGACAACCCCGTAATTGGGCGTGCGTGGGGCGCCAGAAGGTAGCCCCGCCTAGGGCATAAAAAAATCTTGGGCCGGCCCTGGATCTCATGTCCAACAAAACATGGGATCCCCTGGTTCAGTTACTCACTACACTTTCCAATGAAGCACAAGAGCCTTAGCAACATCCCAGATCTCTTGCCAAATGTAATCCACAGTGCTTTAACAGGACCTTATGCATCATGCTGCATAAAGTATACAAAGTAGGGACTTTTATCTTTCAAGACTTTTGTGTGAGGGATATCTAGAAATATATATATCTATTTTAAAATATATATATATCTTTTAAAAACATTTCTGCTTTACTGTCCCACCATTTCAGGCCCCAAAGTTTCAAGATAAAGCCCTCTGGCTCAACCTAAACCTGACACTGTAAGAGAAAGTAGGGCAAGCTACCCTATATTTGTCAGATACTGTGCTGAGTTCTCCAGCCTGCTCTCCAATGCATTGCTGGAATCAACATTTTCTCTGCCATTTAGGATGTTTAAACTGGAGACCTGCTTTCCCTTTGAAAAGATATATCATAAAAATATCTGCTAATGCTCAAGCAGATTTACTAAGTAATACTTTATTTAGAAGTTACCAAATGACACTGGGATTCTTCCTATGTAGCCAGGCAAACTATAACAACTATGAGAAGATATTCTGAATTTCAGTTCTAATTTTGACCATTAATTTAATTTTTTTGGGATTTGGGGGGGGGGGGAAGTAGGGTGGGGAAATTATTTGGACATAAATAACTGGCGTGTGAAAGTATTATTTAGAGACCTAAGAAACGTAATTCATTTACAGAATGAAATGGAATAAAGACATTCCCTGGGAAAATGAAAACAATATTTCAACATACTATCCTCTATAACTCCTCCCAATCAAGGATATTGACATATGAATCCAATTCATTTTTTTAAACACTGAGTCATCCTGTGTCAAGAAACATCACAATAATCTGCAGCCATACAGAGGATCTGCCCAGCAGCCCCACACAACACTCTCTTAATCTCTCTCTCTCATATCTATACAGTATGCTCTCTTTTTCTCTCTCTCACGTATCACTCTTATCTGCCCTTCTCCTTGGAGGCCTCTTATGGCCTCTTATGGAACAGCCAACCTCCCTATTCATCTAGTTAAAACCAGTTCAGCTACATATTTGTTCTAATAAGTACAATATTTCTAACACTGAACTTGTTTAATCTTTAACAGAAATTGTATTAAGAAATAGCTCATCTCATTCGGAATACTTACATGCACTTTCGGTGTAGGAGGCAAACCATTACTAATTGGCTTCTAGGGAAGAATGTAAATTGTGAGAAGCTTTGTGCAAACATGGCATACAGTAAAGAAACTGGCAGATAAAATAGACCCTAATGACAGTTAGGTTACTTAGTTCAGACAAATACAATCAACTACAAAATCTATATATAATCAACTGCAAGATCTAGAGAGAAGAAGAAGAGACTGGATTTATACCCCACCCTCCCCACAACAGACACTCTGTGAGGTAGATGGGGCAGAGAGAGCTCTTTTGAGAATTGCTCTTGAGAGAACAGCTCTGAGAGAACTGTGGCTTGCCCAAGGTCACCCAGCAGCTGCATGTGGAGGAGTGGGGACTCAAACTTGGTTCTCCAAGAGTCCGTACTCTTAACCACTACACCAAACTGGCTCTCGTCTAGTGATGTACAAGTGGAAACAAATGGAATGAACACAGTTCTGCTTGTGCAAGATCTTCTTGCAACACCTAGCACTTTCCCCCTTATATAGTGTCCAGGAAACAGCTACAAAAAACCTTGATGAAGCAGAAATGCAAGTGGGGATGCAATCATTTTGACTTTGCACAAGTGGATACCGTGGTCTTTCTCTTGGTTTTCTACTTGCATGAGAGCTCTAGACAAGTGGGAATTTTGCACTGGATCCAACTCATTGTAGTTGGCCTTTTCCAGAACAATTCACTGATATAAAACCACAATAATATCTAAGTCATTGCTTATCTACTGTTATCATTCTTTTCCCACCCCCAGTGGGAACCCCATCTATTAATTTCACACAGACAAGCCTTTTCCAGAGCACCTGTACATTCTTGGTATCTCTGGTGCACAAGCACAGAATATTTTGACTTCACTAGCTATCTAAAATACAGTAAAACTTAACAAGCTTGAAATATTTTATGAAATCAGAGAGGAGTCCATTTTGATTTTCTCCACACACACTGAAAAATGTAAGCAGAAATGTAGGACTACCTACCAGCAGTTCCTTCTTTTCTTTCCTAGAGATATTAGTGTGTCTGTTCTCATTTGATTCCTGATGCGGGGATCCCTCTCTGTCACCATTTAGTTGTACAGAACTGAATCCATTACCTTCATAAGAAATATTTAAAGGCAAACAAAGAAAATCCTTGATTATAATATAAAGCCACCTCCTCCCACACACACCTTTTTGATTTCCTTATTACATTTCTACAAGCTGGCAGCCTGTGAGCAATCATGGGAATGGGGACGAATAATTTGGAAATCCTACCTCAGCCCACCAAAAATCTCCCTCCTCAGCCATCTCTAAACTCTCAGGTACTTGAGCTGGCTGGTTTTTCCCCACACCACTTTTCCTGCCCTCAGCATTCTAGCGCTTCTGAAGTATTTTCAGTCCATTTTCAGTCCATTTAGGGAGAGGGTTCTTTGAAAAAAATTAATTTAAGAAGACTTGTTTTTCTCCACACCAGGGGTTATTAGAGTACCTAGAGGCTCTTGTCCGTTGGTACCCCAGTATTGCTACATCACCCAGTTTACTACCAAATATAGTGATCCCAGCTTACACCTAAAAATTAGGATTTCTGGGTGGAGAATACAGTTCTCCATTTGCCTGTTTTATCATATGAGGAAAGCTAGGGAGAGAACGTGACTTGTTCAGTGTCACCCAGTGAGGTTCAAAATATTCTAAATCTCTAACCAACTATATCCTACTGTGTTAGCAGTCCAAGATCTACAGAGAGCACTCCCTTAAATCATATTTTATTTCACAAAATTTATACCCTGCCTTTCTGCCCTGATAAGGGCCGCCAAGATGCTTAAAAGCCATACACAATAGGATCACATTTTAAAAGCCATTAAAAACAACAAAAACACACAATTAAAACAAATGCAATGATAGCTAAAAACAACAATTAAAATATTGGGCACGAAGGAGGGATCACTGCAGGAAGACCAAACAAAATAAAAAAGTCTTTACTCGCAACAGAAAGGGACAGACAAGTCACTCTGGGGAAAGAGTTCCAGAGTTTTGGTGCCACAACTGAGAAAGCCCTCTCCTGGGTTGCCACCCCCTTAATTTCAGAAGGCAGGGACACCTGTAGCAGGGCCTCAGAGGGTGGCCACAGTGGTCGGGTAGGTTCATTATTCCACCCGTTTACATAAATCTTGTAAAGTCTTCAGTGCCAGAGCTCCAGAAAGCCAGTAATTGAACCGGAAAGTGGTTTAAACAGACATACACAAAACTACCCATAATGAATGGAATTTTCAGTTGTGAAGAAAGCCATCAAAGTATGGGATTTCCAAATGTTACTTCTGCAACTCACCCACACTAGCACATGTTCATTTAGGCTACTTCTGGGATACACACATAAGAATTCAAATCCAAGCTGTATTATTTTTTAAATTGCCTTTTAAAAAACCCCTCTGTATTTTTCTTAATATCAGTTGTTACCTAAAATATTTGATTTCTGTGGAGGTAACCGAGGAGGGGGTGGTCTAGGTGGGACCTGTGTGTTTGATCTTGCAGGACTCTCTGAAATAGGGCATCTTTTGATAGTTCCTTGATTATCATCTTCAGAAGAATGTGTCTCCTGTGGTATGCAGATGGATTTTGGCTGAAAAAGTATAAATGATTACTCAGCTTTATTTAGCTATATATTTTGGCATTTATATCATATTACCTTCATTGTCTAAAAGTCTTATATATGACAATCCTGGACAAAGAAAAACAATCTTATATTCTAATAGCAAAGTCAGCCAAATCTTTGGATACTTCAATCTGGCAACTGGATCTATGAACGGGCGAGACAGATCTTTCTACAAACCTGAAAAGGGCCACAGTTTTGAAAGAAAAATGTGATAGACAGACAGACAGACAAATTTTTTTTTTGGGGTGGTGGTGGTTAAAAATCCAAAAACGTTAAAAGGCACACATGTGGTTTTAAGCAATGGATCCCCTCAGTGGTTGTTGCTAGGCAGCCACAGTATCACAGGCTGGGTTTCTCTGAGTAAAAAGGCAGGGGGAGGGGGCAGGTTACTTTCCAGACCTATTCTGGCTGTTGAGGGAGGACTCATTGGGGCCCAGGCCTGACTAGGGTTGTCTGCTCCAGGTTGGGAAATTCCTGGACAATTTGTGGTAGAGTCTGAAGAGGGCAAGGTTGAATATAGTGCCATAGAATCCACCCTCCACAGCAGATATTTTCTCCAATGGGACAGATCTCTTGTTGTCTGACGTTCAGCTGTAATTCTGGGAGATCTCCAGGTCCCACCTGGACTTTGGCAAACTTAAAACAGGAAGCAACCTCTGGGTGACTTGATACCACCCAACTTGCATGACTTACTTAGGTCTGGCTGCTTGCTACTGTTCAACAGCAGCCACCCTATGAAAGCCTGGGAGATGCAGCAATTAGAGCTTCAGAGTAGGGTCTGGGAGACCCAGGTTCGAATTCCCATCTTCCTGCAGGAGCTCACTGGGTGATTTTGGACCAGTCACATACATTCAGCCTAACCTACCTCACAGGACTGTTACGTGGGTAAAAAAGAGGAGAGGAGAATAATATAAGCTGCTTTGGTCCCCACTGTGGAGAAAGGTGCAATATAACTGATGTAAATGAATAATAAATATTGCCCACCTGCTTTCTTCTTTCCCTCCCTCTCTCCCTCTTTCTCTTCATTCCTTCCTCCCCATCTCTCTTTCTTTCTCTCTCTCCTTCCCATTCTTTGCCCTCTTTCCTTTTTCCTCCCTTCCTCTTTCTCTGCCACAGGAGGATGGACAGCTTCAAGAGGGAATTGGATAAACATATGGAGCAGAGGTCCATCAGTGGCTATTAGCCAAAAGGGATGGATGGGAACTCTCGGTCTGGGGCATGGGATTCTCTGTATTCTTGGTGCTGGGGGGGGGGGGCAACAGTGGGAGGGCTTCTAGCGTCCTGGCCCCACTGCTGGACCTCCTGATGGCACCCGGTATTTTTCGCCACTGTGTGACAGAGTGGACGGGATGGGCCTTTGGCCTGATCCAACATTGGCTTCTCTTATGTTCTTATGAAAACTGGCCCTCTCAGAAATCGGCTGCTCATCTGAATGCTCTCTAGGGCTGCCCCTCTAATGATAAAGTCTCGGTGCCCCTGGGCCTGCGAGACGAGATTTTGTTCTAACAAGCGAAGCAGAGGCTAGGAGTCAGATGTTGTAATACCCTTGACAACAGCTTTCCTCTTCAAAGTTTGCTTGCTGCATGTTTACTGAATATCTTAAGAGTGTGTGGAAAGTGGCAGTATGCACTGTAGTGCTGCGCTGTTAGTAACCCATTCACTAAGTGGTTGGAGTAGTTACCTCAGCAGTTGTAGTCCTTGCACTTTCCCTCTTGTAATTTCCCTTTTCACTGACCTTAAACTCATGTATTAGCACTTAGTTCAGATAAAGTGCTACAGAAGATGTTAATGCATGAGTTGTTTTTTCTAAACTAAAACCTCAGTATTCAGGTTAAATAGCCGTGGTGACAGTTTGCGATAAATAAATGGGTTTTGGGTTATAGTTTGGGCACTCGGTCTCTAAAAGGTTCGCCATCACTGTCCTAGGCAAAGGCTGCTGGGGGGTGGGGAGGAAGCTTAAGACAGAGGGGCAGATAAATGTTGGTTGGCTGTTGGGTGGGAATGAGATAGGATTACCAACACCAGGTTAGGAAACACTTAGAACCTGGGGGGAGGGGTGGAGCCTGGGGAGGATGGGGCTTGAGGAGGGGAGGGACCTTAAAAGGCTATAATTCCATAGACTCCACCCTCCAAAGCAGACATTTCCTCCACGGGAACTAGGGTTGCCAGCCTACAGGTGGGGGCTACAGATCATCCAGAATTACAACTGCTCTCCAGATGACAGGGATCGATTCCCCTGGAGAAAATGGCTGCTTTGAAGGTGGACTCTACGGCATTATACCCTGCTGAGGTTGTTTCCCTCCCCAAACCTCACACTCCCAAGGCTCCACCCCCAAATATCCAGGAATTTCCCAACCTGGAGCTGGCAACTCTAAGTGGGAACTGATCTCTGTCGTTAGGAGATCTGTTGTAGTTTCAGGAGATCTCCAGGCCCCACCTGGAAGTTGGCAATTCCAGGAGAGAAGGAAGCAGGAAAGGGGGAGAGGCTATGGAGGATTTCAGGAAAGTTTTTTGGAAAGAGAAAGAGGAAATAGTGGAGGAGGGGGAAATGAGATGTCTCCCACAAGTCCTTGTAGGGTCCCACTTGTTATCTTTATCAGAAAAGAATGCATTATACTTAAAGGCCATGAAACTGTTCAACTGAAATTTTATAACTGAAAGTACATGGTTTATTGCCATATAGACCTGCCAGCCAATAATCCATTTGCACTGTGTTCTCCCCAGTTTTTAAAGAAAGAATTTTTTCTGTGGTGGCATCTTGTGTATTCAAATTTGCCTAGGTAAATATATTGTCAAATTTTAGGCAGCAACTTGACTTCCGGTTTTGGTGACTCCTATGGAACTCCTTCGGAGTTCCCAACCTGGAGTTCCCAATCCATTTGCACTGTGTTTCCCCAGTTTTTAAAGAAAGATTTTTTTCTGTGGTGGCATCTTGTGTATTCAAATTTGCCTAGGTAAATATACTGTCAAATTTTAGGCAGCAACTTGACTTCCAGTTTTGGTGACTCCTATGGAACTCCTTTGGAGCTCCGATAGGAGCGGCCCATGACGCAGCGGATGGGAGGGGTACCGGATGATTCCAGACCCCCCCGGAGTCCTTGGAGGGGACTCCCAGCATGGGGTGCAGGAAGTGCCTCTCCCGAGGCTCCTCTTTGCCCCGATAGGTCCCGCCACCGTGAAGCCACCATGGTACCAAGAGGCGTACACCGGATGAGCGAACAAGTCATCTAGCGAAAATATAAAGCTTTCCCTACCTTCGCAGCTGACATGGAATGAAGTGTGAGTGAAATTTCCTTTTAACTGGGTATGTGGCCAAGCGCCCATCCGAAGCCCCGATCAGTAACGACGGAGGGGGAGAATATCTGCTCACCCCCCCCACTTTAAACAAACTGTTTAAGTGATAGAGGGGGCTAGGAGATACGGCAATTTTGGATTGAATCAAGTAAAGCACAGATTCAACTAAAGCGACTTTATAAATAAACTTTCAGTGACTTTTAAAAAACTTTCCCGAACTGGAAAGAATGACTAGTCAGGCAGAACAGATGGCGACGAGACTGAAGCACTCTCCTGGAACTACAAGATCAGCTCTTCCAGCTAAATACTGACTTTCCCAATATGTTGGCTACAGCATTGCGCCTTCTGTTGGATCAGATGACTAACCTCAATAATAACTTTGAAGCACTCCAAAAACAGCTGAAAGAAACTAATTTAAAAACAGAGGAGACTGCAAAATCAGTGAAAAAGGTTGAAGCCAATACAAAAGCAATTAAGCAACGACTGGAGGTAGTGGAGAAAGAGAGGACTTCTGACAAAGACCAGCTTTTAAGACTACAAATGGAAAACTCAGCTTTTGTTCTGAGATGTCAAGGTGTTCCTGAACAGAAGGGTGAGAATCTGAAGGAAATTTTAAGTGAAGTGTTGGCCCCAATGACAGGTTTAACTGCGGATGTATTACAAAGCGATATGGATATGATCTATCAGACATATCCTGAATCCATTAAAAAAAACCTGCCTGGGGAAATAATGGTGAGATTCTCAAAAAGATCTACAAGGCCACAAATGGGACAACTCTAAAAATCAAAGACGAAGAAATCAAAGTCTTAAAAGACATACCATTCAAAATAAGAAAGAAGAGGAAACAGTACAAAAACTTAACCCACACCATACAGATGGATTATACCTGAGGGACTTGTCTTCAACTACAAAGATAAAAAAGAAAAGATAGACTCTGTTTTAAAAGCAAAGATGTTTTTGGAAATGAAACACAGTCCAGTGAGTGATAAGAAAACAACAGAGGAACACGACACGAAAGAAGAAAGCAGCACATATGGGTCGGGAGGTTCGGAATCTACGGCAAGTAGTAATCCAGAGGAGAACTCCAAAATCAGAAAAAGGGGCTGCGGCCCCAAAAGTCCTGAAAGTCCAATGGAAATTCGATAAAAAGAAAACTAGAGGGAAGAAACTGAAATAACAGAATTTTATAAGCTTGAAAGTTTAACTGTTTAAGCTGTACTTACCTGATTTTAATATACAAACACTAGTTTGTAATAGAAGCTATAAGAAATAGCTATATTCCACTAACTTTATTATAGAGGGAACTTTAAGCTAATGATGAACCATTTTATATGAACCTTGTGTAGCTTATTTGTTTTAGTCTAGTGTTTAGTGTATAGTGTTTGTAGTAAGAAAATAATTTAAAAAAAAATTAGGCAGCAACTTAATCTGTTGACACACACTTTTAACATCTGAGGCATAGTTTCTGTTACTGATATTTTATTGTTTAATAGCTAGTTTTTTGTTTTGCTTTATGATTTTAACTTTATTTGTTATTGATTTCACCCTATTTGTATTCTGCCTTGGATGTTATTTTAATAGAACACTTCTAACCTGCCTTCCTAAGTAAAACTTTGGTTCATGCTCTGGTCATTTCCCATCTTAAGTACTGTATAGCCTCTGGCCTTCCCACATCAGCACAAAACTGTTTTATGTAAGCCACCCTGAGCCTGCTTCGGCTGGGAGGGTGGGGTATCAACCCAATAAATAAATAAATAAATAAATAAATAAATAAATAAATTACTCACTCACTCACACCTTAAGCCTCTCTTGTCTATCCAACACTATTGCAAAAATCACTGGCTTCCAACCATATTTTGGATGCCGCATAATGAAACTCAGTACTATAAAACGGCATGGTCATATGCATATGCACATATTTATTTATTTATATCATACTTCCCCCCACAGTGGTGACCCAAAGCAGCTTAGAACATTGTTCTTCCCTTCTCCATCCTGTGAGGTACATTAGGTTGAGAGAGTGTGACTGGCCCAAGGCCACCCAAAGAGCATTCATGGTAGAATGGGGATTAGAATTTGGGCTTCCCAGGACCTAGTCTGACACTCTATCCACGATGCCATGCCAGCTCTCATATCTGATGCAAAATAAATCCAAAAGGTATTTTCCTCAGTTTTTTCTGTAAAATTCTTATACAACAATTTTGGTTTTCTTCTTGTTTGTCTTTGACTCAGAATATTTCTTACACTGCGGTACAGAAATCAAAACCCTTACAGCAGACTTTATTGTACTGGTCAGTGAAAACATCTTTGAACTTGTAAAGTCTTAATTTTATTTACTGTTTCACCTCACTTTTCAGCCAAAACATGGCTCTTGAAGTGGATAACAAATGTATTTATGTATACATTTGCATTCTGTTCTCTCTGTACAACACACCTGAAGCAGTATACAACAGATTATTAAAACACATAACAATAAAAAAACCCAGAACATTTAAGCAGCAGCAGTGGAATCTGACTCAATCAGTTAAAAGTTCTATGCAGATTATACACCACTGATTTCTCTCATTTAGACCATGAGACAACCTTCCTCAAACCCCCGACCTTGCTCTATATCCCATTCTGCTTCCAGGACAAATTCCTAGACTTTTCAAAACTTTCCAAAGTCTTGTCTTACCAGATCTTTCTATTCTGATTTCTCTCTTTCCATAACTTTAATTGGCTCTACCACTCAGCTGTCCATATAACTTTTACTCCCTTAAATGACTCTCCCTTTACCGTTTCTTAGGAGCTGCGGTGGCTCAAGTGGTTAAGACGCTGAACTGCAGGCTGTGGAAGGTCAGTAGTTCAGCAGTTCAAGACCCGGGTGCGCATGATGGAGTGAGCTCCCATCTCTAGTTCCAGCTCCTGCCAACCTAGCAGTTCGAAAGCAAGGTGGGAAGGTAACAGCGTTCCGTGCGCCTTGGTGTTTAGTCATGCCAGCCACATGACCACAGAAACGTCTTCAGACAGCGCTGGCTTTTCGGCTTTGAAACGGAGATGAGCACCGCAACCCTAGAGTCAGATTCGACTGGCTTTCGAGCAAGGGAACCTTTACCTTTACCTTACTGTCTCTTATCCTTGAAACTGCCTGCTAGCACCACTTGGTGCTGCTCCTCTCTATTCCTTCTAATACCTCTTCAAAATCCACCTTTGTGTATGAAGACTTTGGCTAATTTTTTTTAAGTCCTTAACTCCAACTGAACTAAAGATGCATGTAACTGCAGTTGTTCATATTAATCCCCTATTACCCTTGTGCCAATCTCTTCCTTCCCCTACCTCTGTAGTTTTCCCCACTATCTAAATTTTAAAGTTTTCTTATTGCTCTGAGAAGTGCCATATACTTCAATGGCACTATGTTAATGAAACAGTTGCATGACCTGTTTCTTTGTATGGATGCTGATGTGACAACTGTGACTTCGAAAGATTTTAAGTATATTTCCTATAGCAAATGGTTCCTTACCTTTGGTGGTAAAGGAGGTGGCACTTTAGCCTTCATAGTTGAGCTTAAAGAAGGAAATAAAACATTAATGATAAATATCACATAACCATTAAAAAGCATAGTATGTGATATCAAAGGTGATCTTCACATGATATAAATCTGAATGGGCAATACAAGAACCCCAGGATCACTTTGACATGGCCAATGAGTTCCGAAAGATATCTGAAAATCCCCATTTTAATGTGTGGGGATGCAATAGTCTATTCTCATTACTGCAGAAAGAGTTCAGGAGGCAGTGCCAAACAGAATCAAGCTTTAGAAATTAAGCCAGACTTTCCCCCCATACCATATCTAAATACCTGTATTTTTCCAAGGTCAAATTTTGCATATCTGTGTTTGACATTTTCAGAATAATAAAAGCAGAATGCCTCCTCCACAGTAGTTTAGCATCCACTGTGGCCATGAAAATACTATGCAAATTATGTTAAATACAATTAAAATATGCAAATGTTCTTCAGTTCATTATGCATTTCAGACACAGCCCTCTTTATTGAACAGGTTGCCCGTTCTAGATGGAAATTCCCAAGATATTGGAATTAACAGTAAATATTTTTCCAGCATGCCTTAAGAAACCAAAATCAGGAACCCAACACCTAGTGATTAAGTACCAATCATTTCAGGGTAAAATGTGTTGTTATAAGAGAAAATGATTTCACAGGCAAAGATGGCAGAATGCAAAAGTGAGAATTTAAGATATACTGAATTATAGGCAGTAAGAGTTTAGAAAGAGGAATTTTAAGAGCTACAATCCCATGTTCAATTTCAAGCACCATTCCCACAAAAAGCAATGGGACAAATGTGGGCAACTGTGTGTTGTACAGCAGCCAGAATTTTTTCAAAAAATATCTGCTGTGATGATGTGCTATGATGAAATTTGCACAACTAGCCTTTTTTCAATATTGTTTTTGTGTGTCAGATTGCCCACAGCCTATTAATCTGATAAAATACATAGCATGGCATTTTGTCAACACACATTTTTGTTTCCAAATAGGCCCATGTCTCTTGAAGAAGAAAATTAAATTCAAAAGCTCAGTTTTAGAAAACAAGATACCAGCAAGAAACAAAAATTGCACATAAAATACTTTATTTACCCAGAATTCCGGTTTAGGGTATTGACTTGATTCCCTGCATATTGCTGGGGAATCACATTTTGCCTCAACTGCCTTTTTCCAAACTCCAATATTGCCCTGTTAAACAAGAGCACTTTTATGGCCTTTTGTAAATACAGAATATTACTATCCACAGGTTTTGAAAACACAGGCCAGTTCTACCAGGTTCCACCTCCATTAAATTACACTGGTCAAAGAAAAATACACACAGATTAAAATCAAGGAAACCTTAGATATTTTAGCAGAACTCCCCCAGGTATACAAATTCAGAAAGGTTCCCTGAAGTGGAGATAAACGTTCAATATACAACAGTACTCCTAACCATGTTCCTTCACATATAGTGCCAGCACCAATAAAAGCCTCAGGATGCCACATCAATTGTTTAAGGCATGACAGTCAACTGATAGGACAAATATTGCCAGATGACTCAATTATTTGACTGCAGCCAAGTATTCCATGAAACCACAACACAAATGCAACTGTGTAGGTAGCAGTTTATCCTTTTATTTTATTATAATGGGAACAGTTAGCAAAGGCAGGAGAGAGTGTCTGCTTGCCCCATATCCTGGCTGCAGGCAGGGGTAGCAAGGCTGCTCCTATTGGCCCAGTACTGCCTGAATCGCAAAGCAGTTGCAGTTATTTTCCTTTAGTTACTGCTTTAATTTTACCCTTTGAAGGTCTAATTGTAGTTGGATCCTAGTGTATGAGGATAAAATGAAAGAGATTAATTTTTATTACTGATTTGATGACATTGGTAAAAGTTGTTAATATTTATTACTTTTTTAAAAAAGGACCTCAGCTTTGCCAATGGCTCTTATGCATATGAGAAAGTGGGAAAGGGCCTTTGCTGCTGATCACTGAAAATTTAGGATGACACTAAATATGACAATGGCTTTGGAGCCTCAAGTGTGCAACAAACAGGTTTTGCTGACTTTTCTCCACATTTTTGGTATACATGCATGTAGTTCTTTGGCAGAATGTTTTAAATCATAAGAAGACAACATTTGTATCTTAGACTGCTCAACTCACTTACTATCCCATATCTCCCTGCTTACTTTCCTTGCTTCCTTTGTCAAGAGAAAAGTCCACAGTTGTTTTGCCTGCCAAATCAATGAAGAAAACAGCAGCAAAATTTAACTGTTTTGCCTGCCAGCATGGGCTCTATAAAGAAGGGCAACATTAACCCAACAGGAGAACTACACTGATAAGCAGGACACGGTTTGAACTAACTTTCCTCAGTTACCTTTGAAGTGCACATACTCCACAACTAGAAAAACTTACTGTTTTGCATCATCACTGTCCACATCTTCCTCATCTTCTAGATGTGCCACATGTCCCCTGTGGAATTAAACAGGGTACCAGGTCTGAGTGCAATTTATCAATTCGTCAAATATTTGTTTCCTGCACCTTTAATGTAGATACCTTGTTTTTTAAATCAATCAGCAGATGCAAGACAGATAAGCAAGGAGGTTTCTTATACGATTGACAAGAACATGGCCAAATGAGCACCGCCAGACTGTGACAGACACAAGAATGTGTGTGCAAGAGAAAGGACTTTGCAATCAAGAGAAAGAAGGAAGTTAAGAATTACCGCTGATGCAGTTCTTCTTCAACTGATTTTAGAAGACTCCTTTAAAAATAGAAGTAAAATTCAAGGACTGGACACACTCAGCAAAAGCACATATTTTCAGACACTTAAAAAATATGATTCGACATATGTAAGCCATGCAATAAATTACATCAACTGCTCAAGAGATTAGATGAAACATTTATTCATTTCAGATTGAAGATTCATTCATCAGCCTAATTACAGACTACAGTCACTAATGTTAAAAACTTCCCTAAAAATAATGCAATGCCATAAAAAATACTGGCACAACTAGAATCAAGAGCTGATTAGTTCCCCAGTTTATCACATTTAAACTTTAATATTTAAGTACAGTTCAAGCCCATAGGCTGCAGCATCAATACATACTCTTTAGATCTTTAAACTGCTTAAAGAAATCTTCATGGATTATATCAGATCTTGCTAATCAACTATATTTCCATAAATCTGCATATAAGAAAATAGTTCTAAAAAATACTATTTGTTTTAAGACGCACACTACTGTCTTTCTCAGAGGAAGAAATACTACTTAAAATGGTGCTTGCCATCTACATTTTTTAAGCTGTCCGTCAGCTGCTCAGTTAATTGGGGGGAATCTTTCAGTCAATCAAAAAGGTTTTTAAATTAACTGAATCAACAGATTACGCAACCCGAGTATTTTCACAGAATGTTTTCCCTCAAACCTCTGTGTATGTCATCTTCCAAAGCAACATATATTTGAGCCAACCTGGACATTAAAACTGATGCAGATATGCACAGACACATGGACATACTGGGATACAGATACACATGAAAAAGCAGTCTTTAGATAGCTATCAACTCAAAAATTCCTGAGCCACATATAATCACAACAGGCCTTTAAATACCCACTGATTTGATCTAGTTTTACTTTAAATTTTTTCAGTTGCTTTTACTGCAAAAAGGAATACCTTTACAGACATTGACCAAAAAAAAGAAAAAAAGAAAAAAAGAAACGTGCATCCATTATTAAAATACTCACTTATTTCCACCCAGGAAGTAACTGCCTTGGGGACCTTGAGCATATTCTAGTTGCAAATCCTAGTGAGAGAAAATAAATTGATCACAAAAAAATAAAAAGTTCATATATTGTTCTGGCATTCCTAGTGTCTGAATTTCAACATCTAACCTGCCCCTGCTGTTCTTACATGGTCTTTAGTGTCACACAACAGCCTGACAGCACACTAAACAATACAAAGTGAACTCTAGTTGCTGTAGATTTTCCGGGTTGTGTGGCCGTGGTCTTGGCATTGTACAACCTGACGTTTTGCCAGTAGCTGTGACTGGCATCCTCAGAGGTATAACACATAAAGATGGAGTACTCTCTGTGTCAAGTACTCCATCTTTCTGTGTTATACCTGAGGATGCCAGTCACAGCTACTGGCAAAACATCAGGTTCTACAATGCCAAGACCATGGCCACACAACCCGGAAAATCTACAGCAACTAATGAACTCCGGACGTGCAAGCCTTCGACAACAAAGTGAACTGTCACAGAAACATAGAGCTTGAAGGGATCTCAAGGATCATCTAATCTAATCCTGCGCACAATGCAGAAAATGCACAACTACCCCCCCTCTCCCAGTGACCCCTGCTGTATGCCCCAAGGCACAGAAAGGCATATGCCTCTATGCCTGAGGCATATAATTTACTGTGTCACATTTGGTTGGACCAAAAGAATTATATACAGAAAAGAAGCTGCCACAACTGAAGGAGAAGATATCATGGCCTCTGCCATCAGGGTCCCATCCTCTCCCTCCCTCTTAGAAACAACACAGAATATGTAACTGGAGGAGCTTGCTCCCCCAGCTAAAAAAAAAAAAGAACTCTGTACAAATGGCTAGAAACACAAGAGTAATCCATGGGCTTCTAGGTGACTATGTTCCTCCAGGGGTCGTTTCGTAGAAAAAGAGCTAGGGGAACTCATTAGCATAACTCATTAGCATATGCCACACCCCCTGACATCACCGGAAGTGTGTCATAAGGCCACACACCCCACCCCCAACGGTCCCAGCTGCTGCCACTGGCCTTGCAGCTCCACTGCCGAGCCCCATGAGGGGCCCGGCGGTGGACCTGCAAGGCCGGCGGGAGTGCAAGGAAGCCCCTCGAAGGCCCACCCTGGCCCCAGGCAGGCAGGGGTGGGGAGAGGCAGGGAGGAAGCAACTTACCCTCCCTCTTCTCCTGCCTCCTCCTGGCTGAATGAGGGCCGGAAGCGGGGCGGCCAGAAGCAGGGGGCGGGGCTTCGTCATGTGCCCCGCCCCCCTTACCTCACTCGGGGGAACTGCGATCCCCCGCGATCCCCCCCGAAATGACCTCTGTGTTCCTCCCTGTCTTGGCAGGAAGAACTCCAGCAAGAAAAGCCTAGCTTAGTCTCCACGGGATATAAATGCTCAGTTTGACACTGTGAGAACAAAACAATCTTCCACCTGTACTTTCCCCTTCCATTCCTTTGTGTTCTTAGTCTTCAGCTAGTAAGCCTGAGGGGCAGGGATCCTATCTCTTGATTGATATGACCCACTTTGGAGGACAAGGTTCTGAAAAATGGGATGGAGAAATAAACAACTAATCCTGTTCTGTAAAACCCTCTGCAAGGGTTCAAGCAATATTATATAGGCTCTGTAGCAGTTCTTACACTTCCAACTGTGCAAGAAGCTGCATAACTTTTTGCTGAAATACAAACTACATTTTCAGGTTTAATTTCACCTGTGCCATGTAACACTTTAGCTCTAGGTGTAACCAATGCTCCCTCTAAGTGTGGAGCCTTGTGAGTAAAACTTTTACTTTCTGAGCTACTGGCATTAAAGTTGTGAACGAGCAATTTGGCTACTGCATAAATTAGTTTGCTCTGGAGCCATCCTTCCTGAGCTAAAACAAAAATGTGTGAGCCGGAGGCTAAAAAACTGTGAGCTAGCTCACACTAACTCAGCTTAGAGGGAACACTGGGTGTAACATAGCTCTTCCTCAAATAGAAGATGTCTTCTGCATACTAATCTTATATGAATATGAATCTTACATGGTCCCTGCCTCATTGTTAGCTGTTTTGTGGACTTGCAAGCAAATAAGCAAGATATAAACTTATAACATTTTTTAAAAATAAAGATAGCAAGAAAGCCAGATTAAACATGAAGGAAGTGCCTGGAGAAACTTCAGGCATGTTTCTTTCATGTGCATAAAATGAGAAAGATGCGTTAGGTTTCAGTGAATCCCAAAGTAATCCACAGCTCTATGAGATCCAGCAAAATGCGAATCCTTGCAAAACGCAGTCTTAGCAATTCTTTCAAATCCCATACAACTCCTTAAATTGCACTAACCTAAGTTTATCTTTACATGGTTCAAGCTTTAAAAGGATAACTGCTGAGATAAAGCAATCAGTTCCCAACAAAATAACCATGCTTTAAATGCTCTTTTAAGGCTGCAATCTTATGCATGCTCAATTGAAGAGTAAGCCTTATTGAACACAGTGGGATTTACTTTCCAGTAAATATCGATAGGGCTGGGTTGCGCAAAGAAGTTACAAATGAATGAAATGCTAATGAAAATTTGACAAATACAGTAAAGTGTTCAAGAAATCTTAGCAGCTGTACGTATTAAAGAAATATGAATAGAAAAGGAAACTGAAGATCTTATGGCTGGGCAGAGGCAAAATGTCTCTCTCAATTTGTGATGTACAAATCCAGGACAATGTGTAGTCTACAATACTGACAGAAAAGGTAATAAGAGAAAATAAGCAAATCTCTACAAAATGTAAAGAGACCCTTCATCTGTCACCATATGTTAGAAATCTCACAGGAGCATTATTTATGAAAAGTGACATCTGTCAGTGTGGTTTATGTTTGTATTATTTAAAGGGCTAAACCTTTGCTTACTTGCCTGTTTACTACCCTGCTGTCTGCTAGCATCAACAGACTAAAATGAATATTGTACTGTATTTTTCACGTTCCTTTCTAAACTGCTATTACTACATACTTTAAAAATAACCCACATTTCTGCCTAGATATTATGTCAAAATATGAGAACATTATTTTTTGTATGATGTTTTTCCCATGTTTTTGTGGAAAAATAATGGTTGTAAAAGTAGGACAAGACAGACAAAAAGCTAGCACCACCTTAGTCCATCTAGCTCTTTGAAAATGCATGATTCGTAAAGGCTGAATCCTGGTTTTGTAACATAACGCATAAAGATGAATATGCAGATATGTATGCAAATTAAACAGTTTTCACCAAGGAAAAAGGCTGTGGGCTCACTGAATCTGACTCGATATAAGTCAGCTTTATATATTTACACATGTACTGTATAAAGGACTAATATCTATTATATTACATACAATAGACACAATTCCTCAGCACAGCCAGAATAACTTCTTATGCTCCCCCCAAAAAAAAATTCTGCAGGATATGTAATGACCTAGATCCAAGAGACTCAAACAACTTATCTGTTGTGGTTCTTTTGTGGTCATTAGTAACTGATATGAAGGTATTGGTAATAAAAATTCAAACATGGTAGAGCCATAAATACTAATATATTTTAGCTTGTGCTAATTCGGAGATTTTGAGCAGCAAAAAATTAAACATTCAACTATCAGGGGAAAATTTCTTTCCAAACTATCCTAGTGCTGTTACTCTTATGAATTTTTCAGATTTTGAATCAGCACTTCCCTTTTACTCACTCACCACCTTTTAAATTGGTGGTGAATACTTAAGCTGTCTCCCAGTATTTCCAATGTAATGTACATCATTCCACCCAAAAAGGGAGCACAGAAGGACTATGCAAATCATGCACACTTGAGCCCCTCATGCAGTATCATGCTTGATGTGTGCTAACCATACATATCAAGGATCTGTTCTCTGTCCTTTGTTTCTGGAAACTAAAGTTGGATAATTTATTGTTTATCCTTAGTACTTTAAAGCAATTTTTTTCAAAAAAACTTAGGTATATGCGATGCAAGCCAAAGGTGGGAAAGAGGTGAGAAATACAGCTGGGTGAACTTTGAACTTTGGGTGAAACTATGTTACTAAATCTGTGATGTGCTGTTTAGAGTGTCAGATTAGAATCTGGGAGACCCAGGTTTGAATTCCCACTCTGCCATGAGAAGTCACTGGATGACCTTGGTCCAGTCACACTTGCTCAGTCTAATCTACCTCATAGGGTGGTTGTGAGGATGAAAATTGAGTTGGAAAGATGGTGTTGTAAATTGCTTTTGGTCTCCATCAGTGAGAAAAGAGAGGCATAAATATCTAAATAAATAAATGCGGCCCCATGTCAAATGGCTCAAATCCTTCATCCATGTTGATGCTGAGGGGAATATCTTAATACAACGTGAGTTTTGCTTGTTTACTTCACAATATACAGTGTCATGGTTCAGTGGTCCATAGCAGAACTAAACTGATACGAAAACTGGGGTTTCAAGGCTTGAAGATATCACAATTTTTTTTTGTCATTCAAAGAAAAATAGCTTTCTCCATTTAGCAAAAAAGTGATTATGCTATAGAGAAACTGTATGAAGTTTGATATGCATGTATAGCTAGCACATTTACTTTTGTATGATTCTGTACTACTTGCCTCTGGTAAGGATTGTAACTACAGAAAGGGAGACTAATTTTCAGGAATGATGATAGTCAACCAATAAATGATAGCTATATAAGAAGTTCAATATAGTAATAATGAGAATACTTCACAATACTAATACTATTAATGCTTCATCTATAATCATCTTACTGCAAAAGATTGGGGGTGGGGCTAAAGCAGAGAGAGAATACCTTACCAAAGGCTTACCAATGCAATTTGTTGAAGAGACTATATTTAAAGCAAGGGCTTTTCATTTGCTTAGCTGCTACGTTACACTAGCTTTCAAATAAAATAATTTTTGTTATTCTTATATAAAACACTGTCTAAAGTGGCAAAGAATGGGAGATCAAGTGCAACCATAAGGAAAAACTCTGGTTTGGATCCTTCCTAAAAGTTCTGCAGAAGGAGAGTGGCAGGGATATCATTGGTCCCCCATCACGATTGGCAGAGATCTGACTCACCCCCTTGTTAGTCCTGGGGGTTTCCAGTCCCCCTGGAATTCAGTCCCCCTGGGCTACAGCAGGAGAGAGATGGAGAAGCAGTGCTCTGCTGATGGAAAACCTTCTATTTATGAAAATTTAGGCAGGATCCAAGCCTCTATACAGGAACAAGAAGAAACTAGACTAGAGTAATGAGTACTCATAATAACGTAACAGGAAACATGTTATACGAACATGGAAGGAAAGCAGTTTCAGAAAAAGGAAAATAAAATGGGAAAAAGTCACTTTGATAAAATTATGACATTCGCAATTTTGCAAGGTGCTTGAAGGGAAATTATTTCGTAATTAGATTGATATAACTGGATCCCAAAGGCTGGTTAAGATTCAACGTAGGAGAAAAGGCAAGCGATGTGAAGATACAGAGTGAGGCTGTCAGATTATTCTGTCAATGGAATGGCTTTGAGAGCTGAGCTGTGATGCGACACAGAGAAATCTAATTCAGGCCCCCCTCCCCATGCAAGATTCTAACAAAAGGTGCAGCATAAGAAGAAAGCATGTTTGACAACGGGGTGACACTTGCCTCAGAACAAGAAGGAGACAGGCTAGTTTGTGAGATGACAACTCCTCCTGTGGAGAAGTCCATCTCCCAATTTGTTAGGCCAGAGCAGGAACATCTCACACTACTTTTAGAAGGAAACTTGTGTGTGTAAAGTGCCATTAAGTCACAGCCAACTGATGTCGTAACTCTGAAATAGTTTGCCATTGCCTTCTTCTGCTAAGCTTTCCTTGGTGGTTTCCCATCATGGTTTAGCATCTGAGATATGATGAGATAGGGCTATGCTATGCCATTCCACATCCCAGAAGGAAACGTAGAACAGCGTAACTCTGGTATACAGATCAAATAAAAATACACGAACAGCAAGGTTGGTAATGAACCACCCCTATTGGAATGGATCCATTTTGAAACAACGGTGGTGGGCTGAACACTTTCCTTCCTCTTCTAAGAACAGGGCTGTTTTCTCTTTATCCTCCCGCCGAAATGTTAGTTTCTAAAAGGAGTGGCTCTGATGAAACCATCTATAGTACAGCTATTTCCTAGTTGAAGCTTTAATTGCCTTAATGGTGTTAACCTTCAAATATGTGGCCACAATTTCCTTATCCCTCCAAACAACATTGTAAAACAAAACAAAAACTTACACATATTGCATTTGGGATCTAATTTTTACCCTATGCCAAATCCAATATATCTTGGGGTAGAAAAAGTCCTTCAAGGCTGGGTTTGGTGTTTTTTTGTTTTTGGTGGTGGTGGCAGAAATAATTGTGTTTCATAGTACTAAGACATCCGGAGCCTGAAAACACACTTCAACATGAGGCAGAATGTTTCATTTGCATAGATTCATAACTCTCCTTCTGCGTATTGAATAACTCACAGCACTATGGCTCCTTTACAACTGTGATTTGAACCTAAGATATTGGACAACTAATATAAACCTTCATGAATTTTAAAGGAAAAAATTTAAAGCCATCTAAATTGAAGTATTCCTATCATTTTTCATACTTGGAGTAGTTTTACTACACCACAAATACATTTCTCTGTATCGAGGCAAATGTTCTTCAGGTTGTCATAAAAGGCTCTATCGCTCCAGGGCACTTAGAAATGGTTCCCTGGATCACAGTTTTCTTAATGAACCCCTGTAGTGTTTTTTTTCTTTCCTAATACATTATAGGGGCTGGGGTGAAACACTTCCCCAATGGCAAAATACATAGATTTTGGAGGTTGTGCCTTTTTGTTTACAGAAAGCAAACTATAATTGGCCACTAGTTACTGTATAGATGTCAATATCCTAAGAGGGAAAAAGTTCTAGAGTCCCCTTTCTCTGCATTCTGCCAAAAAGCACAACCTGGGATGGAAATGGAACCCAAACACTGAAGAACTGGTTTTCTACAATTCTCTTCCTAGTAAAATAGGGGGACCCAGGGAATAAGTCTCAGTGCCAGAAAGTGGCATCCCAAAATAGTACTAATAGCAAATACCTGGGGCTTAAGTGTGCTGGCACTGAGACCTTTAATCAGGCTTTTCTACATAAACCCCAAGATTAAGACTATACTCATACTCTGATACTCTCCCTATTTTACCATGCCACCAAAGTTGACCCTTCCAAGAACTTCCATCCACATTGTTCATAGAAGGTTGCCTTGATGACCACAAGGTACTCAAAGAGGCAGAGCCTCCCAATTCACCTAGCCACTGCTGCTCAGCCTCTAATTATAAATGGGATGAGGGTATAGAACTGGTCCCTGGGATCACAGATCTTCTCTCTCTGGTTGGGCATGATGGCTCTCCACCAACAGTATCATTAGATCTGGAAACCACTGCCTTCTGAGCCATTGAGGGAGGAGTATGAGGATCACTTCCACTTTCATCTGCTCGATTCTCCTCAGGACCCCATGGTATGAGGCTGGTTAGTTGCACAGGTATAAAGAAAGGCTTGCAATCAGCTGTGCTCCTAAACTTTTGTTCTTTCCACCTCTGTGCACTGGAAACGAGTCAGAAATCTTTCCACCTGCTTATTTTCAGATGTTAAAAACAGATGCAAATATTTGCCAAAGTTAACTGTTTGAATAATAGGGAGATGTAGGCAACTGCTCTGCTTCCTGTATTGCCTTTCTGTTTAACCAATCCATTGTGTTGGCCACCCCTGCTAAGTGTTCTGCCCTGAGTGATATTAGATGAGGCTTGCCTCCAGATTAAGAGTTGGTGAGTACACACCACTCTGCCTGTTGATATATGCCTTTCCCTATACATCACACATTCAGAAAACTCTTGTGTTGACTCTGAAGGTCAGGAGATCAAATTGGGTCTCCAGCCAGTTTTGCTGCTGCTTTTCCTGGCTGCTCGAAGTGCCCTGGGCCACTCAGTCCTGCATGTGGCCCAGCAGCTCATAAGATATGCATCTGTCACAATCCCCATTTTGGTGGGAGATCAGATGTCTTGTCTTCCTCTGTCTACCAGTCCAGCATGGCTCATAAAAAGCAGAGACAGGTATCCTTTTTGCTGACCTGATGTACAATCTCTTTCTGAAAAGCAAGCCTTAACTGCTGAAATGGCCTTCTATAGAACTGTGTCCATTTCACCATGTATTGGATAACACTAGCATCCCCACTAACAGAGCCATAGACATCAAATCTGTTTTGTGGGACAATATCATCTTTCTGACAAAGCCAATTAACTTTGTTCTCATTTGAGAGCACCATGTCGTAGGTCTTACTATCCAGAATGACCCCCCAAGTGAACTAATTTCTCCGAGTCAGAGCTTCTCCTAATTCACTACAATACTATGGGGAGCGAGGGCAGAGATGTGCATTTTAATAGCTCTGTTCCCTTAGCTTCAACCCAACAAGGATGTTGTCCAGGTATGGACACAGAACACCTCCTGCCACCTCATCTGTGCCACCAGAAACAGAACTGTCATTAAGATCCTGAGGAAGCTATGAGGCCAAAGGACAGTGCCCTATATTATGTGGCATTTTATTATGCAGTTTACCTGGTCAAAGTACGAGAACCCTTTTAAAATATAATATACATAAAGGTGTCTCTTGGTGGACAGATGTTCAAGAAAAAATATAATCCAATATTGTACCACAGACTTTCCATGGAAAACCACATGCTTCTCCATTTGTGAGAAGGCCTGACTGGAATATAATTGTAGGCCTTTATTAAGTCTATCACAAGGTGAGGAAGTTCTGTGGCTCCAGGGCTGCAACCATGTTCTTCAGCATCTCCATCCTAAAATGCTTCTTGGTCAGAAACATGTTCAACCCTTTTAAGTACAGAATTGCCTTTTCAACCCCATTCCCTTTAGGTATCAACTTAGGTATCAAGAAAAACTTTAAACAGACCCCTGAGCTCTGATGGTCCTTTGGGACTGGCTATATTACCTGACAATGTCTGACCACTTGCAAGGTGAGGCTGTGTTTTTCTCTCTCAGTCTTGGCAAGGACTAAATCTGTCCCAAGTATTCATGATGCAATGTAGCCACCTGAGCACAAAAGCCCAACAGATGTCCTTTAACTTAACTGGGAATTCTGGTACCAGTGGGTTTGTGTCCTCTAGTTGCTGACAGGCCCTTGAATAATTTCTGTGCTCTTCCTACAGCCAGGAATGTTGGACATGGATTCCAGAATGCTTGGACTTTTCTGGATAATAATTTGAACTTCTCCTAGAACAATTTACTCTAAATCAGAAAACCTAGAAACGACCATTAACTGATGCTATACATTTTTGCAAGATACTTTTCTTTTCTGATGGTGGCTAAAAATCCCTTTGCTGAAATTCAATTCCTTTTAAAATTCAAGAGCAATTGTGTAAAGATTATATAGTTTGCTAAGGTCAAACTGTCTCTATGTCTGGTGGTAATAAGTATTACAAATGAGATCACTCTGGAGAGGTAAAGCGTTGCAAGTCTTGGGACAAGACTAGGCTATTCCTCAATGTATATGCGACTTTCTGGGAATTAACCTATCACTTAACTCTGAGAAAGTATGTTCAGATGTCAACAATCATTTAGTTATATAACCTCTTTGACAGTAGTTCCTACAGTTGATGTATGAGAAGTTACTTAATCAAGCAAGGGGGATGAATCTGTGCTTGCTACATGCCTAAAGAAATGTTTGTATCATAGGAACATAATAATGTTTGTTCCCATTATCTGTTCTATAGATTGCTACAGACATGTGCCAAGCCAATCCCACAACCACTGTTCTAACAATTCCTCTTGGTACATATAACATTTATGCCGTAACTCTGAAGAACCCATTAGAAATTTTATCTATACAAGCCAAGCTAAGCATAGACCCCATTTTGTATTCCAGGCAGGCACTCTACCTGCTAGGCTCACGCGGAATTCAGTGTAGAATATCTAAGTACAAGGATTAAAGATTACTGCTTGGAATTTGTTAGCAACATTTCAATGACAACTCTCTTTCCAGGGTAGAAATCATGATAGAGCTTTCTGAAAACTGTAAAGGAACTGAAGATATCAGGTACTTATCTAAAGGACAAGCCTGTTTCACACTTTTAACTTTTCTCTTTAACTGTACTCAAAGTGCTGAAATGTATTTGGCAAAAAAGCAAGTATGAACTTTCTACTAAGCAAGCTAATATATTTGTAAAAACTGATGATAATGCACGTTATGTTCGGTGCAAATGACCATATAATATGTAACAACGTGTTATGCGGTCTTCTGCTATTAAGGTGATTGTTTCCCTTGCAAAAACAGTACTAATAGCTTTGCAAAAACATTACTACAAGCTTTGCCAAAAAGAATAGGTGGAGACAAGACAAAAAAGGTCTGCTATGGGGGAAAAAAAATTAATGTTACAGGTGTGTCTTAGGAGACGGCTATGGAAAGATGGTCTGGAACTGTTTCCACAGACCAGCTGGAAGACAACATTCAGTAGGGATATTGGATCTTTCCAGGTCTTTGGGTCCACAATTACAGACAAATTCTAGAAGACACACATTAATGAGCTAAGGATAAAATGAACAACCTGCATCAAAATGGAAACTGTTCTCCATTGGGAGCTACGGTTGCTTTTGATATAGAGTGCAGATAACCTCTTAACTCAAGATTATTTCTTTATGGAATTGCTCAATACTGAAAGGCAACACGTGAATAGGAGGCAATGAATATGAAAAAATGCATTTGTGTGGCTAAAGCAATGGGGGGGCAGTTCTGAAACAGCACAATTTAGTGTTCAAAGCAAAAAACCCCAAGAGTTGAATCTAAAAGTCCCATGAATGCAACTTTCCTGCCTCCCCCTCCTACTGCCTCCCCCTTCCACTGCATCCATGAAGTAGTGCCCCTTGGGTTTTATGCCCGCCCCCCAAGAGCTCTCAGGGCAATGTGTGTGTATGGGGAGTTAAAGTAAGAAGAACTGGTAAAAATTGCCCCTCTCCTCCACTGAAGTGCCCTTCTGCCTATAGAAAACAAGCACTGGTGCAACCCTAAATCTGCAGCTACTTGTAAATTTCAATGTTCACACCAGTATTCGTTATTAAATATTCATATTACAGATAACATGTTGACAGATTAAATACAGAAGCAGTAGTCAAATACTGTTTTCTTCACAGTGTTGTTTACCCTTCCTAGCCAACTTTATATACTGCATTTGGTTTTATTTATGTGCTCAAGATACTTGATAATTATATACATGCTATACAACTGTTGACCTAGCTAACACGTTATTGTTCCTTACAATTTTTAGGACAATTTTTTGTGAGATCACAAGATTCACTATGAAGTATGTTAGTGTGTTAGAATGCAGAACTGAGAATGCATTATTATATTGAGTAACTTTATTGTAAAGTATGTGTTGAGTTTAGCAGATGACAAAAGAAGCATGGCCACTGAACAAAACATTTGAAAAACAAAAGACAAAAACACACACTGAAAGAAAGGCAATAGATGAAAATACCAGATTAGATCTTGCAGTGTAGTATATTTCTTCTGAACTGTCCAAAAAATCGTTACTGCCGTGCTGTTCATCAGACAAAGACCAGAAACTCAAGTTAATTACTGAAAAACATCTATGTACAAAGGGACATTTTTACAAGATAGTTGGGTCTGCCATTACTGTTCAGTAAACTTTCTGAAAGTTTGTACAGCATAATGGTTGGCTTTAGCAATGCAACAATGACTTCAGAGCAAAAATGCAAGGGCCAGAAAAATACAACTACATTTATAATTGACATTCATTTTCACCAATTTTAAATTTTCCTGCCTTATTTTGCATACCAGTTAAAAATAGAGGATCTGACATTCTTCCCAGGATATGGACCTCTTCATTCTTTTACTATCACATTTTAAAGTATTAAGGAAGTTTTGTGTACTGTATCCCCATGGACAGAAGAACAATTTCCGCATCCTTCTGAGGATTATCAACCACCTTCAGACTGCCATCAACCAGAAGTTGCAAGAATCATCATAATAGAAAGCTCACAAATTAGCTGTGATCAACACCACTCACATTATATTTGGTGTTAGTGGATAACACAAGGTTGTATGAAACTGCCTACAAAAACACATACAGAACTATACCAAAAAAAACCCCAATGCTGACAAAAATTTTAAAGCATGGGTTTCACATTTATTTCCTAGGTATCTACTGTATAGGATTTCACGGCTGCTGAATAACTTTAAGAAACTTCCTTCGAGGACTTTTAACATGATGAGGGGGAGCCTTGTACTCTGAAACAAGGAAATAGACTAACAATACATAAGTATATTTATTTCAGTGCATCTTGCTTCTAAGCTGCTTTCTGATGGGGTATAAAAGTCCTCCCATATTCATGAAAAGTGGGGAGTGGACCAAAATTGTTAAAACGTAAGCTATGGCCAGGACCAAAACAGCTGCAAAACTATTTCTGTGAGCTCAAGAGGAACCTGTTTTTCCTCAAGCTGCAATACATCAAGAGACATGAAATACTGGCTGCGATCACACACACTAAATAATCCACTTTCAATGCACTTTTGAATTGAATTTTGCCATTTCACACAGTAAAAATCCAGTTGGAAAGTGCAAAGTGGATCGGAAGTGGATTAGTGTGTGTGATCGCAGAATGTGTAATATAGTCACCTTTTGAAAACAGGTAGCCCAAATTTCTACTGGTTCCTAGCAGAACAGCTCTTAAAATCCCAGTCACTGTCCAAAAATGGTCAATTTTACTTATATCCAGCTCACTAAGATTATGGGTGTGAGGGTTGAGCCTGGTAATACTACCTGAACGATAAGGTTGCCATGGTGGCTAACCCTACAAAGGTCAAAACCCTGGCTCAGACTCTGTTAAGAGATCAAATGCCATCCTCCTGGGGTGTTTTTATGGGGGAGGAATAGAGGCCTTAGCAGCCCAGGCTGTTCCTGCAGCCTCTTCCTCTAAAGGGCAGGAAGCCAAGGCCTTGAGGTACTTTAGAAGAATAAGGGAGGGGCAGAGAGCTGTTTACTCTATTGCGCTTTCCCGTCTTGATTTTTCACTTATTGCAACCTTCTGTTAGGGAAGAAGACAAAGAGGGGGAGGCTTCCACTTGTGATGCTTTATCACTGTCAATACCACCTCAGTCAGTACAGTTGAAACATCAAGGAGGAGGAGAAATCTTTTTCATTTTTTAAAAAAAGACATAAAGGAAATGAGAAGTGGAAGGAAGAAAGGAAAAGAACAAAATGCACAGTCATGGAAGGTCTAGCAATTAGAGGTCCCACAGAAACCCTATATTCCTCTTTTTAATGCAGGGAAATAACTGGAGAGTGGATTCTCCCCTTCCCCACTCCCTTCCTACCCTGGAGGAGACAGGAAGCTTGGCCCTGCTTCCTGATATGATCGGGAGAATCATTCATCAGTCAGGATGTTCCGCTGCTCTGAGTAAGGACAGCTTAACATTCTGCACATTAAGTCAACCAGCATCAATACTTAAACTCGTAAGCACATGTAAAGAAGGAGCAAGGGAACATCCACAGTCACACTGGAGTTTTGTTCCTTCTTATCTTAGAACAAATCTTCAAGCATTTAGCATAAATACACATTTTGTTCCTTCCAGAGGTCTGGAGTCAGGTTTTAAAACTACAAAAAATTATTGATAGGCTACGTCTTAATGCAAGTAATTCTTTTTACCCATCTCCATTCTCCCCAGTCTTCAAGAAGACTGTGCAATATGAAAGCTGGAATGTGATAAATACTGAACTCCTTGACATCATGGATGATATAGAGAACTTGTTCAAAAGAACTAGCCAAGTGACTAAGAAAACCACAGAGGGCCTTCAAGATAAATAATAATAAAAAGATGGAGTGTTTAGAAAGAAGGAAGCACAGTGTAAAAACAAGACACATGAAAAGAGGGTGGCCATTCAGTATGAAAACAAGACAGATGCTAAATTAATAGGGTTGGATCTAATTGTCCCATGAACAGAGTAAAATCACAAGAAGGATTTTGCTGCCCTCCTGGCATGGCCACTTACTGAACAACAGGGAGTGGAGAGGTGAATCATAAGATAACACAACTATGTAACTTGCCTAGTAATCACTTACCAGTTATAAATCATGGTGTAAAGCAAGAGAGAAAATGTACATTTGAGAATAAAATTCTAACATCAGCTATTGATTCAGGTGCTCAAGAATTACTGCCAATCAAGAATTATGAGCCTACTCTGATCAGCAGTCACTAACTCTATAAGATTTTCTGCACCTTTGCTAGACCCAGCACTTAGAGAGATATGATAATCTACCAAGACCAAGCTAATACATATTCAGAGTAGATTAGTCTACTGATTAATTGTGGGAGTCTCTAGATAGAATCCAAAGAGATATCTGCTTCTTCACAAGATTGAAAACCAGGGAGATGAAGGACTAAGTGAAGGTAGTACCCTAGGATTGGATTCACTGAAGTCAACGTTTTAGCAACTGAGACATTTAAGTGTCAGCTTATGTTCCCCAAAGAATATGGAAAATACACGGAGATTAATTGAAGTATGAAATTTTAATGGATTGAGTTCTATGAGTAGGGAGAGGAAGGCACAGAGGTAGATATTCCCCAGTTGCCTCTTTCCACAGCAGCTTCTGGTGACTTTAAAAGCTGATGTTGAGAACTGGGGGAGCTTCTTGAACATGTGGCATGAGTGTTTTGCAGCAAGGAGGGAGAACTGGTGAAACTGCTCCTCTCACTCTTTGCAAATGGAAACCTTGCTTTGCCAAGCTTCTTCTACCACGTTAGTGGGAATTTTATTTGAGAGTGATTGAATTGATTTCAACAGGACTTACTTTTAGGTAACAAAACCTCTGGTTGGAATTTTCCTGCCAACTGCTAGCCTATTGCTCTTTCTCCCTATAGTTTCAAGAAATAGGGCAAAACAGTGTTTTCCCCTTTCTTTCTGACATTTTTGCAATGTTTGCGAAAACTGACAACATATGCCCCATTAATCCTTGTTTCACTAGGCTGAACAAAAGCCTTCTCTTCATACAATTAGCCTTAAAAATAGCTTATCACAGCTTCCTAATTTTCCTCTAAATTCTTTCCAATGACCTACACCAACATTCCATTAAGCTCCCTTCTGAGTGTCATGCAGTGTATTTTTAAAAAGCCTACAGGAGAAACAGAAATTATATTAAGGCAAGGATCTCTTTCTTAGATATAACTGTCATGAAGCAGAGGCTATGCAGCCAACACACACATATACACACACAACAAAACCCTGACAATATACACCTATATGGCCTAAGATTTACAGGGTTTCAGGGCTACAGGGTCATGATGTTCAACAGCAAGCCCTCCCAGCTGTGGTGTAGTGGTTAAAAGTGGCGTACTCTGATTTGGAGAACTGGGTTTGATTCCCTACTCCTCCATATGAAGCTAGCTAGGTGACCTTGGGTCAATCACAGTTCTCTCAGAACTCAGAACCTACCTCACAGGGTATCTGCTATGGGGAGATGAAGGGAAGGTGATTGTAAGCCGCTCTGAGACTCCTTTGGGTAGTGGAGAACAGGGTATAAAGCCAACACTTCTTCCCCACCTTGTTTCATTAATTGAGTAGTTAAGCATGGTGGCCCCAAAAGCTTAGAAAAGTAGATCTGTTCAAAACAGATTTAAAATATGCCTGTCTTAACTTGTCAAATATCTGCGGAATAGGGAGTTAACAACTTAGACAGTGTGTCAGAGTCAAAACACATGCTTTACATGCAGATGGTCCCAGGTTCAATCCCTGGTATCTTAAGTTAAAAAGAACTAAGCAAACTATTATTGGCAAAGATTTTCTCTGCTTGTGACCTTGGACAGCCACGGCCAATACAGACACTGGTCTCACTAAGTATAAGGCAGATTCTTATGTTATATCCATTCACAAGAATCAGTAAGTGACATAACTAAAGCTAGACATTTCAAAAGATTTCCTATAAAGGAAAATTACATCTTCTTTTGAAATGTGCATGTGTGTGTGCGCGCGCGTGTGTGTGAGCGCACCTGGAAATCATGGCAACCTCTGGTGACTGACCCCTACTGGGGGGCTGGAGGATATTCAGAGAGGTGGATGAATAAAGCCTGCCCCTGCCTCCCAGCTCTGGTATTCCAAGGAGGTCTCCCATCCAAGTACTTGCCGGAGTCGACCCCGCTTAACTTCCAAGATCAGATGAGATCAGGCTTGCCTGGGCTATCCAGGTCAGGCCCATCTACCTTGAAATAACTTTTTCAAAAAGGATTTATACAAATGTGCACTATACAGAACAAAAAGCATGATCACAAGTGTCTTCCTCTGTTGTTGTACTAAAATGCATCTCCCCACACAAGCTACATGTTATGGCTGCACATAACAGAACATATACAATTGTTACTCACAAACTCATGATGAGGTTCTGTCTCCTTTACTAAAGGTGGATCAAATTTTACTTGGCCAACTATTGAAGAGAATAAAGTCAAGAATAAATAAGGACAAAGTTGAAGGTTGTATAGCATGTGAAACATTTTATAGACACAGTTTATATATATAATATACAATGTGGCCATCAGCACAATTTTCTGTCCCTTTAAAGTGCCTTTTCCCCCTCCATTGCATACAATGGAGGATGGGCGCTCCTTCTTCAGGGGTTCATAGAATTGGACTCCCTGGTCCAATCTTTTGGAAAGGGGGGGGGGGTGAGGAGATGCATCAGGAACTATGCTGCAAATTTGATGCCTCTACCTCAAAAAACAGCCATCCCAGATACCCCCAGATGGATTCTCCATTATAAACTATGGGGACCATTGACTATAATGGTCCCTGTAGGTTATTAATGAAGCTGAAAAAACTTGGGAATTCTGATTATTTCCCAAATCCCAACACCGTACCAATATTGGGATTTGGGAATATCAGGAAATACCAATATTTTTCTTGTTCAATATACCTGAACCCAAAAAATGCCCATTAATTTCCTCGCATACCCCTCTTTAAAATTACAAAATGGCCAGGTAAAAAAGTTCTCTTTCATATTCATAGATTTCCTTTGCCAAGCCTGTAACGAAGTTTTCCACTCTACTTCAGAAACAGACTGTTTAAACATCAATTCCTAATGTTTGCAAACGTTCAAAGTAACATAACATAATTCAACAATCCTTTTGATTCTAATGTTTTAAATATCTCCTCCAAAGAAGCCAGAAAAGTACTAATTTGATAATTTCTTAAATTAATGAAATGCAAGTTCGAACCAGACTACTGGGGGG
Organism: Gekko japonicus; assembly: GCF_001447785.1. Taxonomy (NCBI): domain Eukaryota; kingdom Metazoa; phylum Chordata; class Lepidosauria; order Squamata; family Gekkonidae; genus Gekko; species Gekko japonicus. Next base: position 121,766 of record NW_015170321.1, on the reverse strand, counting down.
GGGGGGGGGGGGGGGGGGGCTTTGTTCTGTAATTATAAAATGTTTACATATCACCTACCAGGTATGTTAAACTGCTTCTCCAATTTGTACTGGGTTTAAGATTTTTAATTCAAAATTACATACAAAAGCAACTTATCTATTTTGGGTAGTAAAAGCTAAATAAGTGCTTTAAGATGATCTACCACAAATGTTGGAATTGTGGTTTGAGATCTGCAAACTATTTCCATATTTGGTAGGAATAGCTAGCTGCTAAATTTTTCAGGAAAAAGTCATTGCAGAAATTCTTATATTAATGCGTCAGCTCCCTAAGGTTATTCTTTTGGGTCTCACAACACCAAAATTTTAATATGATCTTGAACCTTATTTTAGCAACTAAAGAATGTTAATTGCAAAAAATTAGAGGTAAGGGTCTAATCTGACTATAAATTTGGATTAATCAGGCCTGCCAAATGGCAAAATTGTTGAAGCTAGCAAGATTGTACATCTTGCTAGCAGGCAGCAGAAACCTACTTTTGTGATAACACAGGAACTCTTTTTGGGTCTATTGGCAGCAAAAGTTAAATGTGTTTCATCGTTATTTTCTAATGAGAATTTGTGATATGTGACATACATTCTTTATTTATATGACATATGTTTACTATCTTTTCCTTTTTTGTAACAGTAGATTTTCTAACTTGTGTGCATTTGTATAATCAATACATACATAAAATTATAAAATGTCAGTCATGTTAGTCTCTAAGTAAAGCTGTAGTTAAGTTGACTATGGGTTTGACAGTTCTTTCCATTCCAGGCTCTTCCAGTGCCATTGCCATAGCAGGAAACCATTACAAATATGCATTCTCCAAATGGGAACTAGCCAACTCTACCCCAAGCCTAAAAACAATGTGCAGAGATAGTATCAGAGTTTACAATGGAATATCAAAGATCCCTTTAATACCTCACTTGCACTTCCCCCCCTTTGACCCCAAACCTCTTGAAGGACTGAACTAAATCTACTTCTCTTAGCTGTTACATCAGTGTAAAATAGTCAATGCTCAACTGTGTAAGACACAATAGAACTAGTTCCTTCTTTTCTATCACTCTCCACACAAAGAGCCAGCCAATCCTAATGCATTTGCCTGGCTAGGTGAGCTCAGTAGGACTGGTTGGATTCAGACTGCCTCAGGCTCTCCCCTACCTGAGAGAACAGGGCAGGGGAGCAAATATAAAGTGGAAGACAGCTCTGCTAGGAAGAGACATACAGAAGTATTAAGTCCAGCCATTTCTGACTAATTTGCACTGAGCTTACTGCTGGAGGAGGGTGGAAGAGGAGAGAATACAAGCCAATGCTCACTCTCTGTAGTAATGCTACAGATGTTCCTTCATGCTTCAGCTCTAAATCTTGAAGAACACCCACCCTAGTGCTGCAGTGTGGAGAGAGAATGCAATACTAATGGCAGTGGCCCCTTCCAGCGCCTCTCTGTCTCTTAGGAGCACTCAGATTGGGTGTAGGCGTCATTTGGAAGTCTCCACACTAACAAGCCACACTTGGGGGCAGAGAACTGGAAACAAATGTTTACAGTAGTGGATTCTACTACATGAAGTGATGTAATTCAGAGGGAAGAATTTTGCATTCTTATACTTTGAAGTTTCTTTGGGTTATAAGGTCAATTATATTTTCAATAGCACAAAAACATTAAGAAGTTGTATTGGTTTGTGTCATACACTGCTATTTGTAGAAGGAACACATTCCTAAAAACAGCAGCAACAACAACAATAATTCAGGCAGCATGGAGATGCTAGTTTACGGCATGGGCACGCGAGACTCAGGTCCTTTCCACATTTGCCTGCCACTCCGGATTTAAGGCCTCTTCTGCACTCTCCTTTTAATTCATGTTCACCGTGGTGTATTTCAAGCAATTCTGCACTAAAATCGAATTCAGCCTTCTTTTTAATAGTCATCCTCCCCATTCTGCACTAAAATCCCACCCTGAGCCTACAATGTGGGGAGGGTGGGCTATAAGTCTAATGAAATGAAATAAAATAAATCGAGTTCAACCTTCTTTTTATTCTGAGTTTTCACCCCATTCTGCATTACATTACCTCCCTTCAGTGGTCAGCTCGGTTTCAGCCTGCTGTTGCCCAGAGTTATTTGGATGCTGTTTTGCTGTGGACATAAACCGCCTTGACTCGAACACTGAGAAAATCCAGAGTGGCAGGAAAACGCAGAAAGGGCCTCAGTTTCATTTAAAACAGGTGACTTCAGAGCACAGTATTAGATGGTGATTTCAAGGGCTGCTCAAACCTCTGAGACTAAAGGGGGCTTAGATGGGCTTTTCAACAACAGCCTCTTTGTTTCTTGTCCATTTTCTTTACCTATTAGAATGCCTCATACCTCAACACCTGCTTTCTCTCACTATGGGCCTATATTTCATTATTATGTAGCCTAATCAAGGATGGGTAGCAACAGCCCATTATAACCTACCAACACTTATGTGGTTATGGAAGGTGTACCTACCACAGTTAATTTCAAAATATAAGTATGTACTTACAGTTTATTTCAGAGCGTGTTTTTTCTTCTCTCACATTCCTACTAGTTGAATGAATTCTATGAGGCACAAGAAGCGGCTAAGGGGAAAAAATGACATCAGATAAAACAGGTTATTTCTTGGAGATGCAACCTGTGCTATGCAATGAGAGACAAGCACATCAAACGGTTTGGTATATAAGCAATGGTGGAAAAGCCCCCTGTCCATTAAGCAATTGCAAGGGTCAGTTTATTTCAGAGGAGATTCTTTGGTAAAGGTCAAATTAAAGCATCTCCCTCCAGGAATCAGGTTAGTTCTTGAAAGAAAACCACATTTGATACAAAGTCACCTTACATAAAGTTCATGTCCTCTGGGACATGAGCACTGGCAGACAGATGTCTCATCCCCTATGGTTCTACTTATCTGTCAGTCCCTGATAGGCATTAATGCCTTTCCCTCTGCATTATGGAGACACTCTTCCTTGTCAGAGCCCTGTTTTTGTTATTAGTTTCACCACTATTTGGTGAAAACATTTTATGCAAAATAACTAACTGGAGAAGTAGAAGAAGAATGAGTTACTTTTGTGAATGTTTGTTTGCCATCTGTTTCTGTGCTCAGTTACCTGATAATAGGTGTACTGTAAAATTGTGAAAAAGCATGACACCTGCCTAGAAATTAATCATATAATCATCTTATAGTGATGTCGGCCAAATTTTTGGATATTTTAATCTAGTGACTGGAGCGTGAATGGGGAAGACAGATCTTTCTACAAACCTGCAAAGGGCCCCAGGTTTGCAGAAAAATCTGAAATATAGAAAAAACACATTGGGAGGTTTAAAAAAGCCAAAAATGATATGAGTGCCTGTAGCTTTCAGCAATGGATTTCCTCAGCAGCCGTTGCTAGGCAACCACAGTATTCCAAGCTGGATTTCAGGAAGGGGAAGGGGGTAAAGCTTCATTCTAGGGGGGGACTCACTGGGCGCAGGCCTGGCTAAAGTTGCCAGCTCCAGGTAGAGTTTGGGGAGGAGAGAGGCCTCAGCTGGATATAATGCCACAGAGTCCAATGCGGTTACTTTTTCCAGGGCGACAGATCTCTGTCATCTGGAGTTCAGTTGTAATTCTGGAACATCTCCAGATAGGGTTGCCAGATGCCACCTGACCACCAGCAAGGGATACGGGGATTAGGGTCAGTGTTCCCTCTAAGATGAGTTAGTGTGAGCTAAGCTCACAGTTTTTTAGCCACCGGCTCACACATTTTTGTCTTAGCTCAGGAAGGATGGCTCTGGAGCAAACTAATTTATGGAGTAGCCAAATTGCTCGCTCACAACATTAATGCCAGTCGCTCACAAAGTAGAATTTTTGCTCATGAGACTCCACAGCTTAGAAGGAACACTGATTAGGGTTGCCAGATCCAGGTTGGGAAGCTCCTAGAGATTTGAGGGTGAAGCCTGGGGAGGACAGGGACCTCAGTGGGGTAGTGCCACAGAGTCCACCCTCCAAAGCATCCATTTTCTCCTGGGGAACTGAAATACCTTGCCTGGAGATAAGCTGTAATTCTGGGGATCCCCAGGTCCCATCTGGAGGCTGGCATCCCTAGGCCTGGATTGGCAACCCTAGGTCTGGAAGCAACATCTGGGTGACTTGATACCACCTGAGTTACATGATCCACCTAGGCCTGGCTGCTTGCTTCTGTTCAACAGCAGCCATCCTATGAAAGACAGTGTGGTGTAACAGAGTCTTAGAGTAGGATCCGAGAGACCCAGGTTTGAATCTTCATCTAACTGCAGAAGCTCACTGAGTGATTTTGGACCAGTCACATACTTGCAGCCTAACCTACCTCACAGGGGTTTTGTGTGGATAAAACAGAGGAGAGGAGAATAATGTAAGCTGCTTTGGGCCCCACTGTGGAAACAGGTGAGGTATAAATGAAGTAAATAAATAATAAATATAACTGAAGATGGGAAGCAGATAAAAGGTAGGTTGGTGAATGGCTGAGAAGGGGAGAATGAGGAAAGGAAAGGGGAGGGGATATAAGGGGAAGAGGAAATAGTGTGGGGACAGAGATACAGGGGAAAGTGAGGTGCCACCCCACAAGTCCTTTAAGGTTCCCTACCATATAAGTAGGCCTGCCCAGTGGCCACTCCCCTGGGCCACAGTTTTCCTAAGTAAAGCCTGCCTGGGCGGAGGGTGAGAGGAAAATTAAAGATAGGTTGGTTGTTGAGTGGGAAAGAGATAGGGTTGCTAATTCCAGGTTAGGAAATTCCTAGAGATTTGGGGGGGTGGAGCCTGGGGATGATAGGGTTTGAGGAGGAGAGGGACCTCAGAGGTGGAAAATGCCATAAATTCCACCCTCCAAAGTGGCCATTTCCTCCATGGGAACTGGGTTGTCAACCTCCAGGTGGCGGCTGGAGGTCACCCAGATTAACAACTGTTCTCCAGATGACAGAAATCAGTTCTCCAGGAGAAAATGGCTGATTTGGAGGGTGCACTCTATAACATATGGAAGAATATTAAAAAATCAGCTTGTGTTTCATATACAGCAAAGCTTTTTACTGTGTGGATCATGAAAAGCTATGGCTAGCTTTAAATAAATGGGTGTGCCACAGAATTTGATTATTTTAATGTGCAATCTATACTATGGTCAAGAGGCCACTGTTAGAACAGAATATGGAGAAACAGAATGGTTTCCCATTGGCAAAAGTGGCAGACAAGGATGCATTTTATCTCCATATCTCTTCAATCTGTATTCAGAGCACATAAGGAAAGATGGATTAGATTTAGATGAAGGTGAAGTGAAAATTGATGGAAGGAATATTAACAATTTGAGATATGCAGATGATACATTATTGGCGGAAAACAGTGAAGACTTGAAAAGACTACTGATGAAGGTTAAAGCAGGATTACAGCGGAACATCAAAAAGACAAAAGTAATGACTACTGGAAAATTACAAAATTTTAAGGTTGATGATGAAGAAATTGACATTGTTCAAGATTTTCTATTCCTTTTTTTAAAAAAATGGCAAAAAATGATAAATAATTTTGTATGGAGCAGGAAGAAACCAAGAATAAGATTTAAAATATTACAGGATGGAAAAAAGAGGATGTTTAGCTGTACCAAATATCCAACTATATCACCAAGCAGCCACACTAGTCTGGATATCAGACTGAATTATAAATCCAAACAGAAGGAACAATAAACTGGAGACAATTGACACTAAAGAAGGAATCCACAATTATTTATGGACTAAGAAATCATTAAAAGCCATTCAGATGTCACTCATATTTTGAGGAACAGACTATTAAGAATCTGGTTTCAGTACGAAATGGAATAAGTCCATCAAGCCACCATTAACATCTCCAATTGATGCCTATTGCGATATTAGTATAAGAAATAAAATGGACTATATAAATTACGAGTATTTGATGGACAAACAAGGGAAAATAAAATCTTTGCAAGATGAAGGGAAAATATTCCGTGGTTGTACTATCAAATGGTGTCTAAATTCAAAGAACAATAGTCAAAGAAGGGGGCCAGTTAAGAGTGAAAACGACTTTTGAACAATTAAACACTGGAGACTTAAAGCACCTATTAGGAAAAAATTATAAAATGTTATTGCAATATGATACTGAAACAGAGCAAGTAAAATTGTATGATAAAATGGATGCAACATTTTGGAGAAAATATATGCATGAACAAGTAGAAAAACCTATGGACTAAAGAAGTTAAATTTACTGAATGTCAAATATTAAGGGAGAATTGGTATAAAATGTTTTTAGATGGTAAATTACTCCCAAATACATTGCAAAAACTAATAAGGAGTATAATGGAAAATGCTGGAAATGTCAGAATGCAACATTTGACCATACGTGGAAGACTTGTAAGAAAGCAAGAAAATATTGGATACATGAAGAAATGCAAAAGATATTTAAATTCAAGTTTGTGATGGATCCCAAAAATATGTTACTAAATATCCTACCAAGCAATATTACAAAAATGCATAGTGAATTATTTAAGTATATGGTGATGGCAGCAAGAGTAATATTTGCAGCAAAATGGAAGGCAGAAAGATATCCAGATCTGAAGGAATGGAAGAATAAATGATATGAATATGTGACAATGGCAAAGCTTACATTTTATGTACGCAACAGATAGACCTCAGAATTTCAAGAAAAATTGAAAGTATTTTAATTATATATCTGAAAATTAAGAATAAATTTACATAGGAAATGATATAATAAAAAAATTTAAAAAGAGACTGGCAATATATATTCGCAATAAGATTATTATTAGCTATGAAGATGGGCGAAAAAGATAGAATAAAGATATTTAAACAGACGTGAAAAATCAAGAATATATATAAGTTCTATATAGATATACGATTTGATTGATAACTATATGATCTAATTGTAGTTTTGTTTTATGTTTCTTTTTTTGTATGATTCAGACGATTGTGCTTATGTTTTATGTATGACCTAGATAATTGTAAACAATTGTGGATGATTGTAAAAGTATGATTTAGATGACTGCATGATTGTAGTTTTATGTTTTACATATGTGAGTTTATTAACTGAAATTAAAAAATATATTATAAAAGGATTTTCTATTCCTTGGCTCCATAATCAACCAAAAGAGAGAGTGAACCTAAGAAGGAGATTGAGACCGGGGAGGACAGCCATGAATATACTAAAGTATAAGGATGTGTCACTTGCAACAAAGATCAAGTTAATTCATGCCATAGTATCCTCATCACTATGTACAGGTGTGAAAGTTGGACAATAAAGAAAGCTGACAGAAAGGCAGTTGATTCCTTTGAAATGTGTGAAATGTGGTGGTGGAGAAGAGTGTTATGGATACCTTTCACTGACCACTCACTCTCAAGTACCCCGTTTCCTCCCCCCTCTGTGCTGGAGATCTGTCTGTTCCTAGGACTTTTCCCTGGATAACCAAACTACAGTCCTTCCCTGTGTGTGTTGGTGTTTTCCTTTTTAAACAGAGGTCTGCCCTTTGACTCTGGCAATACCCCTCTGCAGAGTCCCATCTGTCCCTCTGCTCTGTGACACCCTGTCACTGTGCCACAGACTGAGAGTTTTCCCTCAGAAGGAAGCCACTAAAAGCCCCTTCTCAATAATAGCTCTCTCTCAGAACCGAGCTCTTCAAACTGTCAGCTCTCTCTCCAAGCTTCCAGACCTAAACTGCCTGTCCAGATCTTTTTTCCCCCTCCCAGCTCCCTGCTGGATGCATTCCGTTGTCATGGAGGCGGCTCATCAATCAGAGTGAACCTCTGCCACTGCCTACACTCAGACTGTTTTTACTTTGTTCATCACAGGAGGCTATCGTACTTTGGTCACATGAGATGGTTTGACACAATAAAATAAGCCATGGCCCTCAGTTTGCAAGACCTGAGATTGGCTGCTGATGATAGGATGTTTTGGAAAACATTAATTTATAGGGTCGCCATAACTTGGAAGCAACTTGATGGCACTTAACATACACACACACACACACTCTCTACTGTGGCATTATTCCCTGCCAAGGCTGCTTCCCTCCCCAGTCTTCGCTCTCCCAAGGCTCCATCCCCAAGTGTCCAGGAATTTCCCTACCTAGTATCTGGTAACCCTTTGTGGGGCTGAATAACCATGTGGGGCTGAATAACCATGTGGGGCTGAATAACCATGTGGGGCTGAATAACCATGTGGACAAAGGTGACCCAATAGATGTAGTTTACCTAGACTTCCAGAAAGCTTTTGATAAAGTTCCTCATCATAGGCTCCTAAGTAGACTCAGTAGTCATGGGATAAGAGGACAAGTCCTCTTGTGGATTAAAAACCGGTTAATTAACAAGAAACAGAGAGTGAGTATAAATGGGAAGTTTTCACAGTGGAGGGTGGTAAGCAGTGGGGTACCACAGGGCTCAGTACTGGGTCTGGTGCTTTTTAACTTGTTCATTAATGAGGTGGGAGTGAGGTGGCTAACTCTGCAGATGATACTAAGTTGTTCAGAGTGGTGAGAACCAGGGAGGATTGCAGAGCGTTCCAGAGGGATGTGTCAATGCTGGGAAAGCGGGCATCTATGCGACAAATGAGGTTCAATGAGAGCAAGCGCGAAGTAATGCACATTGGAGCCAAAAATCCTAACTATAAATACACAATGATGGGGTCTGAACTAGTAACCAGGAGAGAGATCTTGGAGTCATGGTAGATAACACGCTGAAAACGTTGACTCAGTGTGCAACTCCAATTAAAAAAGCCAAAATTCTATACTGGGGATTATTAGGAAGGAAACTGAAAACATATCAGCCAGCAGGGGTCATTTCCTGCAGGAACGCACAGGAGCGGCGCTCCAGCAGTAAAGAGCCCAGGGGGTGGGCACATGCAACAAGCCCCACTCCCTGCTCCCAGCAGCCCTCAGTCAGAGCAAGAAGCAGACAGGTAAATTGCAGAGCCCCCCCGGCCCCCCAGTCCAAATCAGTCCAGTGGCACCTTTAAAACCAAGTTTTATTCAAGTACAAGCTCTCCCCCCTCTGCAAGGACATATCTGCACGTTCCCGTCCCTCCAATAGCTAGCAATCCGAAACATGGGGTGGAGACTGAGCGGTGGGTGTTGCCTTCTGACACACTCCCGGTGATGTCAAGGGGTGTGGCATATGCAAATAAGTTATGCTAATGAGTTATGCTAATGAGCTCCTGCACCTCTTTTTCTACAAAATGAACCCTGTCAGACAGTATCATAATGCCCCTGTATAAATCGATGGTGTGGCCTCATTTGGAATACTGTGTACAGTTCTAGTCACCGCACCACAATGGATGCGAAAATGCACGAACCTGGAAATAGATAGGCAGCCAACAGAGCTACTTTTGAACCAGAATAACATGCTGACAGCATCAGGCCTTAAGTAAAAAATAAGCTGTTCTGAACCAAGTCTAAATTCCATATATGACAACCTCATACATAGCGAACTGCAGTAATGTTTTTGTAAGCCACTTGCAGCACTTTTGGCAGAAAGCGCACAACCTAAAAATAAATTACATAACAAACAAATCTAAGGACCCTTCCACATGTGTAATAAGATATATCCTTTGTTTACTCATTATTTAGCATCTTATCCATTAAAGTGCTACTTGCGTCAAGATACAAATGTGTACACAAACATTCACACTCTAGTATTACTACTGAATTTTGTATACCTCACAATATTAAATAAGATATTTTAAATATTTATATACCACATTTCCCAGGCCTCAGGTGTTTATTTAAAAAGTAAATAACCTTTAAAACTATCATTGGTAATATAACACCACAACAAATTTAGAAAATAGCAATGCAAAAGCAGCTCCCTATCAAATCAGCCTACAAAAGCCAAACCAAAAGGGGTGGCTCTTACAAACCAAATAGTTCCGCATGGCACTTCAAGCAAGTATGCAAATGTATATACCACTAAATTATTGTATTTATAATTCCTCTACTCCATACAAAGCTCAGAATTCCCTGGCATACGATGCAGGTGTCTTAGATGTGCATTGATATCTCTAACTGAAGCCCTGACCTGGATAGCCCAGGCAAGCCTGATCTCGGAAGCTAAACAGTGTCGACTCCAGCAAATATTTGGTTGGGAGACCTCCTTGAAATACCAGCAGTCAGGAGGACAGGGGCAGGCTTTATTCATCCACCTCTCTGAATATCCTCCAGGCCCCCAGTAGGAGTCAGTCACCAGAGGTCACCATGACTTCCAGGTGCACTCACACGCACACACATGAAAAAAATGCAACCCCCCCACCAAAAAAAAGCCAAAACACCCCTATAATTGAAAAAGTATTGCAGCTATAACCAAGCAGCATTCTTACCTCTGGATCATCATCATCAAAATCATGGTAAGTGGAATGATCTGGATTATTCATTTTATCCAACAGTTCAATAGCGAGGGTTCGACTTAAAGGCTGAGTAACAAAAGGATGCTAAAAGAGACAGAAAGTGAAGTGACATCAGCGTTTTGCATTATTGATGTGCTTGAAGCTTCTCAAACCACTTCTCAGAGACCCACCTGGACAAGTCAAACATATCAAGGGGTCTCAACCAAGTGTAGAGTTAGGCTTCTGTAATGATTTCATGTTTAACTGTGTGTGTGTGGTTTTAAAAGTTTGGTTTGCATGGCTGTGATGATAATCTAGAGTGCTGGAATCAGGCAAGTGATAGGATTGGTGAGTGACAGAGAGGTGGAGGGGTTTTGGAATGGATGCTGTGTGGAGGATTTGAATGTCTATCAAGAGGGTCAGTTCGAGATGACAGTTGATGAAGTCAGTGGAAGGGAGTTAAGCTATGTATGAGAGAGAAGGAGAAGCTTCCCTGTGTGGGTTGTTAAGTTCTATGTCTTAGAGTTGAATAAGACAGTTGAAAAAGACAGCTGTCGAGGGAGTTAAGTTCTGTCTCTGAGAGAAGGAGACACATCCCTGTGTGGGATAATTTGGTTCTGTGTAGTAAAAGATTTCCAACATTCGCTGGATTATGGAGAAAGCAAGAGAGTACCAGAAAAAGATCTACTTCTGCTTCATTGACTATGCTAAAGCCTTTGACTGTGTGGATCACAACAAACTATGGCAGGTCCTTAAAGAGATGGGAGTACCAGACCACCTCACATGTCTCTTGAGAAACCTGTATAAGGGCCAAGAAGCGACAGTTAGAACCGGATATGGAACAACTGATTGGTTTCGCATAGGAAAAGGAGTACGACAAGGATGTATATTGTCGCCTTGCTTATTTAATATATATGCAGAGTACATCATGCGAAATGCTGGCCTGGATGAATCACAAGCGGGAATTAAGATTGCTGGGGAAAAGATCAACAACCTCAGATATGCAGACGATACCACTCTGATGGCAGAAAGTGAAGAGGACCTCAAGAGCCTCTTGCTCAGGGTAAAAGAGGAGAGCGCAAAAGTGGGCTTGAAGCTCAACATCAAAAAAACTAAGATCATGGCATCCGGCCCCATCACTCCTTGGCAAATAGAAGGGGAAGTCGTGGAAGTGGTGACAGACTTCACGTTCCTGGGATCCCAGATCACCGCAGACTGTGACTGCAGCCATGAAATTAAAAGACGCCTGCTCCTTGGGAGGAAAGCGATGGCGAACCTAAACAGCATGATAAAAAGTAGAGACATCACCCTGCCAACAAAAGTCCGCATGGTCAAAGCAATGGTATTCCCAGTAGTCATGTATGGCTGCGAGAGTTGGACTATAAGGAAGGCCGAGCGCTGAAGAATAGATTCTTTTGAACTATGGTGCTGGAGAAGACTCTTGAGAGTCCCTTGGACTGCAAGAAGATCAGATCAGTCAATCCTAAAAGAAATCAACCCTGACTGTTCCCTGGAAGGCCAGATAATGAAACTGAAGCTCAAATACTTTGGCCACCAAATGAGAAGGGAGCACTCACTGGAGAAGACCCTGATGCTGGGAAAGATTGAAGGTCAAAGAAGACGGGGACGGCAAAGGATGAGATGGTTAGACAGTGTCATCGATGCAACGAACATGAAGTTGAGCAAACTTCAGAGGATGGCGGAAGACCGGAAGGCCTGGAGGGAGCTGGTCCATGGGGTCGCAAAGAGTCGGACTCGACTGTGCGACTGAACAACAACAAAAGTAAAAGAGTTAAGCAGTTTGTTCGTTTTAAGGTCTGAGAGAGAGAAGTCTTGTGTGTGTTATGAAAAGTTGAAGTATAAAGAAACAGTAACCGTATATGGCCTAAAGGGAAAAAAGTGTTACAAAGTTACATGCCCAGATCCCTGACAGTGGGAGAGAAAAGTGTGTGAAATATCAATAAATCTACTTTTATTTAAGATACCAGTTTTAAAAGAAATTCTTCCCAGGAAACACATACACCCTCGTGAACACCTAAACCCTCGACTTACCTACCCAGTGACAGAAATATTATATTATAGAGGTTTGGAAAGCCTTAAATTTCCTGGTGGCAGCCGGAATACCCAGTAAAATAAAATAAAAGGAACACTTTTAAAGTAAAACCAGCCCTCCCCAGTTAAGGGGTCGTCACAGCTTCCTACTAAGGTGGGAGGCCGCTTGCTGATCACTGTTACTCTGAGTGGTGGCAGAAGAAAAACCCCAAAACAACCTGGCAGTGTCCTCTAGGCTGGTACAGCACTTCCAGACAATGAGTAGCTCTAGAAACTGATGGAAGCTCTATGTTTTCCAGTGATTCCTAGAGCCACCCACAGTGCTGGCATCACACGCCCTTCCCCCCCACAACCCTTCCACCTGCCAGGCTTGAGCTGGGAACCCTAGTGGCTAAGCACTTGCAACTTAAACAAGAACTGTGTCTGACCTGAAGCTGTCCAAACTTCCTTTGGGAGGATCTCCTCACAGTTATGGATTAAGATTAAAACAGCTGGGAAAGTGATAAAGGAGTTATACAAAAATGATAAAGGAGTCATACCTGAAGTAATTTTTCAGCTGTAGGTCTTTTTTTAGGATTCTTTGTAAGTGCCATTTTCACAAAATGATGGAAACTATTTGACCTTTAAAACGAAATAAATTGTTTTTTTAAAAATGTTCAGTGAAGACAATCAGTGTTATGCAACTGCACTGCCAAAGTATTTACCATTTCATTTTGTCCTTTAGCTTGGGAGGCTGAAAGTTGCTTTTCGTCATTAAGAACAGTGCCCTGAAAATTAAGAAAAATGGTGACTGTAATTTAAGAACGATAAAAATACAACAGCAGCAATGCATTAGTCTTCAGTAGGGAAACTCAAAAATTGCCACCGGAAAATGGACTACTTAGGTAGACAGAACAAAATAAAAAGTGTATTGACTGCTATCTGATCAAGATGAAAAATTAAAGGAAAGAACAATTTCTCTTCTCTCCCTCTTTTTAGACTGGAAAAAATCTTCAATGGTTAGGGTGGCTGATACAGTTATAAACTTCTGGCTATTTATTATGTACTAGAACTCAAAAGCAAGGATGAATTATTACATGGTTATTTCCAATTCTTTAATGGATCTATTCTTAATTATACTGTTTATTTGCACACCACTAACTGAATAACTGCAATCCTTTTTTAAAGAATGAAACATCAGCATGAAACATCAGCAGAAGTGAAATATTAAAAAAGAATGAGGCCTTATTTAGTGCATTTATCAAAGCATGACTTGAGAGGGTATTTTCTAGGATGGCCCCTAACTTTTGGAATGTCCACTCCCGTGAGGCTTGCATGGTACTTACTTTACTGTCTTATAGGCACTTGGCCAAAACTTCTTTTTACCTAGGCTTTTAATTAGAAGTTTTATCTTTCCAACTGTTTTGTAGTCTCCTCCTGGTTTGAGGATGTGATATGGATAATTTTATGCCATTTATGTCCCTGGGCTTCTTGTTTTGATATTGATAACTTATTATTTTAATAAGTAGAAAAAATTCAATCTAACTTTCTCCAGAAAATCTTAGGCCTCCTTGCTTGTGTTTCCTATGCAGCTATTTGTTTTTGTTTTGTTTTTAAATCATAGAAAGACATCGCTAGTTTTAACGCAGACAACCACCTATTTGAAACGGGGAATGAAGCCAGTCTCTCTTTTTTCCTTCATTTTTCACTCATGGACAGTTGTCAACACTGATCATAGCTGGGCCTCAATTAAATGGGAAGAAAAGCACAGATCGGGGGGGGGGGGGTCCCCGAGGCCCACAGCTAATGTGTTCTCATTAAGAAAAGTTGAAAGTTACATTCTGTGATAAGAGTTTGCTTTAAATGTTGCCTAAGTTTTGCAGCCTTACACAAATTACCAACCTCATTGGATGCAAGTCGAACATAGGGGGCTGAAGTTCTGCTAGTTCTATAGCAGTTATTCCAACAGCCCAGAGATCACAAAGTTGATTATATCCGCCTTTCCTTTCAACAGCAGCAACTTCAGGGGCCATCCTAAAAATATGAGAACATTGTTGGAAAAGATATATATATATTTAATACTCTGAAAAACATGCAGTACAAGAACTTTTCACGAAATGTTGGTGTTGATTCCTTTGTTGTTCATTGCAACTTAAATTAAGCGTGTTCAATAGCTGAAAATATTGCAGGGTCACATATCTCAGTGCTCTGCTGGGGCTTCTTCTCAGTTGGCATGTGGCTACCAGCTTGTCAACAAGCAATTGTAGATGCACCTTCAACAGCAGCCTAATGCACAGGCATGAGTTGCTGTTAAAGACACAATGGGCCAGACTGGTTTGGGGAGTGGGGTGGCTGGCAACATCTGCCCCAAGCATTTTTGTATTTACTAGGCCAAGAATCAATGTGAAAACTGAGGCATGGTTCAGCCTCCCTCCTAAACCCTTTGAAATGTAAAGGAGTGGGGGGGAAAGTTAGGGCTTCATTTTAGGTTCTGTCATCTCAACCCATCAGATCCCCCTAAGAAAGGTCCAGTGTGCCTAAGAGGTATCTCTGTCTGCTCCCATGGAGGGATCATCCCTGGGTTTGCTTCCTCTTATTTTCAGGAATATAACAAATTTAGAGTTCAGCGGCACCTTTAAAACCAACAGAGGTTTATTTAAGGCATGAGCTTTCGGATGCATGTACACTATTTCAAATACATTGGAATGGCAGGTAAGATTCAAACTTATAGCCAGAGAATGAACAGCAAATTAACATGTAACATAACAATGTTCAAGATATGCAAAGTGAAAAACTAAATAAAGTAATAAATGTCCAAAGGTGTCTTTTCTGATTGTGGGAAGTAGCTGAGAATCTAAATTCTCTCCTCTAAGGCATGGAGGGCATTTAACAGCATTTAATGAGGGGGATGTAGTGTTATTCATTCATTCATTCATTCATTCAATTTATACCCCGCCCTCTCCGCAAGCGGGCTCAGGGCGGCTTACAACGGTGGCACCAATTGCCGATAAAACCATATAAAAAAATAAACCAGTACTATACAGATAAAATCATAAGGTGCTATTGGTTATACAGTTCATTACTTGTGCTGGCGTACTAAAGATGTCTACAACTGCTGAATTCCGGCTCAGTGTCGTCCTGAGTCTCTCGGTGGAATGAGCCAGATGTTAAAGCTGAAGACCGGGCTCGTTGATGGTAATAGTGGGGGACGGCTCCTAGTCGAAGGCCTGGTGGAAGAGCTCTGTCTTGCAGGCCCTGCGGAACTGTAAAAGATCCCGCAGGGCCCTGATCTCTTCCGGGAGCTTGTTCCACCAGTAAGGAGCCGCCACTGAGAAGGCCCTGGCCCTCGTCGCAGTGAGCCTGGCATCCTTGGGGCTCGGATGCGTTAGCCGGTTCTGTGACCCCAATCACAGTGCTCTCTGGGGTATATGTGGGGAAAGGCGGTCCCTCAGGTATGTCGGACCCTGGCCATATAGGGCTTTAAAGGTGAGCACCAGCACCTTGAAGTGAATTCGGTATGCTATTGGCAGCCAGTGCAGGGCCTTCAGTACAGGCCGGATGTGCTCCCATATAGGTAAGCCCATCAGCAGCCTGACTGCAGCATTCACTAGCTGCAGCTTCCAAATTTGCGACAAGGGCAGCCCCATGTAGAGTGTGTTACAGTAGTCTAGTCTCGAGGTTATGTCATCAGACATCCCAATATCCCTTGCATTACATTCAGTATTCTAATATACTATTCTGAAAAAGAAATACACTAAAACTGGTTCTTCAGGAACATAGTGAGTGCTGTTGTATTAATGAATAAATGTTTTAAAAGTTACCAATATGGAGTTCCAATGAAAGATTTCCTTTTGGCAATTGTAGCTGTTATTTGTGCCGCTACTCCAAAATCAGCTACAAAAGATTGAAGACAATGAGTCATTTAATCACTTACGATAATGAATGGAACAGCTACAATTTTGTGTAGTCACAACAGTAATTAACTATGATGAACAAATTTTGAAAGCCTTTATATTAGTTACATATTTTGCTCTAATAATTTTATCCATAGACAATTACATCTATAAAGAAGAGTCACAGAAAGCCATTTCTTCTGAATTCCTACACAGTCTCTTCAATTTCAATGGGATGTCTTAAAGCCTGCTCCATTTCTGTTTTCAGTTATGTCTTGCAATAGTCAAATATTTCATGAAAGGCTATACATGGGTTAAAAAAATTAAATGCTGGTCACAATCCAAAGTGGCCATAAGGATATATGAATGAAAAATGTGCATATAAGCTCGCATGGCGTGACCCAGCGGCCCGAGGGCAGTGGGAGAGCCCCGGTTAGAGCGCCCAGAGCCCGGGAGAGACCATGGGGCTGGAGAAGAAGAAAGCGGACACCAAGATCTTCATGGATGAAGAGGGCTTCAACCGAAGTAGCAGCCCTGCTCTGTCCAAGACGGAGGAGAGCTTGGAGAAAGTCCCCGACAGAGATCCACACGGTCTCAACAGCCATGTGAAGCTGGGATTTGAGGACGTGATCGTGGAGCCTGCCTCCACTCACTCTTTTGACAGAGTTTGGATCTGCAGCCATGCGCTCTTCGAGCTCAGCAAATACGTGATCTACAAGCTCCTGACTCTTTTCCTGGCCATCCCCTTAGCCCTGATTGCAGGAATTCTCTTTGCAGTGCTCAGCTGCCTGCATATCTGGGTTGTGGTGCGTTTCATAAAGTCCTGCCTCATGATCTTGCCTTCAGTGCAGGCTGTATGGAAGAGTGCGACGGAAGTTCGCCCCGATTTTCACAGCATAGGAAAGTGCTGTGCAGCAATCAATATACGCCTTGACCAAGAGTGAACATCTGGGATTCAATAACAAACTAGTCTTCAGTGATGTTATACCTCCTTGCAGATAGCATGGATGTGCTTAACCATTCATTCCAAAACTACTACTGCTTAAATGGCTTGACTTTCCTTTCTAGTGGGCTGCACATTTTCTGGAAATAAATCTTGCTGGGGAGGGAAAGAAGAGATGGATCATTAGTCCATTTTATTGCTAACTGAAGAAAACTGGGACATGTTGGCAATACTTTATTTTAACGGTACTTTCATAGTCTGGTCCTCATCAATGTTTTAAGGGGAGCTTTCATGTCTACCATATCATGGTCTATGACCATGACCATCCTTCACCATGGAATATTTTGCTGCTCTGAATCCTAATTACAGGCTAACTCCAAGCATTGTAGTAACTAAATCCCTAGACATTGTCTTACCAGGAATGGACACAGCCTATTATTTCAGTATTACACTCTACAACTGAACCTCAGAATTACAAATACCTCCAGAGTATATATCTTTACGCCTTGAATACTTCCTCCTTCTGAATCCTGACGTTCAAACCACCCAGCTCCCTAACCAGCTGGCTCACGTACAACCTATCAGCTGCTTGCAAAACCCATCAGCACTCCTGTGCTCCAGCAACTCTGCTTTCCCAAATCCAGTAAAAACTCTCAAGAACACTTGTCAGGGCCAGATGGGACCACAAGCAGCTGCATCTTAGAAACAGGCTTGGAATGGGTGGAACCTGGAGAGCAGCAAGAGAAGTTAATTCCCTATCAACCAGGCAGGGACAGTGTGCCAGGTTCTTAACGTTTACACCAAGCCTGACCCCTCCAGAAGCTCACTGGAGCCAGTGTTGCACATCCCTCTTCCTTTCACTGCTTGAAAGGGGCTCCAGGATGTGTACACATTCCCTGAGCTGGATTCCAAACTCCTGCCAATAGATTCCTAATTCAAGTACTAGAATCCCTGATGCCAGCATGGAGCTTCTTTTATTCCAGTGAATTAGAAAGCCTTGTGGGTACTTCTGCATGTGGCTCAGACTGGTATGTAGGGTTCAGGATTAGGCTGACAAAGCACTATCCTTAGGTCCCCTTCTTGCCTCATTTATTTAGATGTATTTATGATTATTTTCTTCATTATTGTATAGCTCTGAGGGTTTTATGAGGTTCTACTGTAGGAAATGTAGACACTGTTTGGGCTCCAAAGAAACTTGCATACAAGTTTATACTAAACTGTGGAGAAAGGGAATCAAATGCTCCTGGCTCTTGCTTACTACATGCTCAAAAAGCAAAACAGGTTTCTCCAAAATGTGCTTAAAAGAAAAAGATGCTGATAAAAGTGTTGGTTTGGGGCAGGTAGTAATTTTTTTGCTTTATTTAATGAAACTGTATTGTATATATTGTTTATATGTAAATGATATTGTAATGGGTTTCACTGATGCTTTATTTTTACATGCTCTGTATTCTTGCCCAGATTAAGATATTTACTCTAGATAGCCTCTGCTCTGATGAACTTATGCTGTGTACAGAAGGACTGTCCCATGCATGTTTTAGGATTCTACACACAGAAAACATGGCAGAGCTACTTAGTTGTATTCTGCACCCAGTACCTTAAACAGAGTCCCATTCTGCTGAGCACCTGAGAATCCCAGCTAGAGAGGGAACGTGCCTCCAGACATGCATGATCTGGCATGTGGAAATGGGTATAGCTCAAAAGGGCTGTCCCTCTCGGATCTCAGCAATGTGTCTCTATTTCTCATCACAACTGGATGTGGATCCCAGTTATCCATCTGTGGCTGGTGTGCTTTTCCTTGTGCATCTTCTATGCACTAAGGTATGGGCATCCATCACAGTGGACTTCATGAACATCTCTGCAGTGATGTCAATTAGTTTGAGGTTCTGTTGTCTAGATAATCAACAAATGTTTTGAAGTATTGCCGTGCAATTCAAAATGTACCAAATATTTTGTAGAATTCCATCTTTACTATCCAAGTACTATAAATCAAACTATGCAAAAGATTCTGAAATATACATTTAAAAAAATGTTTTTATTAAAACTGGTCTGTAGTATATTCAAGATTACGTGCCTTTGTACCTTATGAACAACACTTTAATAATTTACATAATAAATGTTTTACTGACACTGTAAAAAAAATGTGCATTTAAGCAGTATTCCAGTATTCAGTCCAGCACTTTGGTCAGCAGAAGAGTGCAAGACATCTTTTTAAACAGAAGAACATCTTGCCTCTGTGAAAATTCTTGTAGTAAGAACTTTAAACTTCTTTGAATATCATACCAGCTTAGATTCTGCTAATGGTTTGCAAGCTACTACCTCCCCTCAGCTAAGACTAGCATATTTCATTAGTACAAGGTGATTCCCACCAATGGAGGACCCTCTTCCATTGGTAGGATATGCCTTGTGCTAATGAAATGCACCTTTAGCTGAACAGAATGGTAATACACAAATCAATGCTGAACTGTAAAACAACATGAAGTGAACAATCTATAAAATACACAAACATGATAAGGAGATGCTTACCTAATTTCACATGACCGTTATCAGTTAAAAGAATATTTGCTCCCTTGAGGAAAAATTAGAACATACAACTTTAAGATTTAATGTTCTTTCAACTATTTAAACTAACAAACTCTACAAATACATTCTTAAAGTATTTAAACATTTTGAAATAGTGCAAGTCTCACAATTATCAGCAGTTCACTGCATCACTGCATCAGGTGATGCAATCGCTTACAAAGGCCTGGCTCCTGAGTAGCACAAACTGACTAATGCTAGAGAAAGGCAACTTTCC
>NW_015170321.1:0-101703 GCF_001447785.1 Gekko japonicus | reverse complement strand
GCAAAAACCTCCGGTCCTTTCCATCTCTAGATTGGAAAGCAGTTTCACTGAGGATCAACAGATTTGATAAATGGTGTGAAATAACAGCAAATAATTAATTATTGAACAACAAATTCAGTTACGAGAACATGTACTAAGTTTGAGAACATCACTGCTGTTTCAAACTATTTCGTTAGCAGAAAGGTGCATGGACAAACTAATTAATTAGCAGATTTTCCAATAGCAAGAGGTTTAAAACTAAGGCCAGTCTCTCAAGAAAAACAACAAACAGACAAGGTCAGAATAACCTAAAACTCCCTCAAAATATAGAAAGCAAGTATATAACGAGCATGATATGGAAGAAGCTGTGGACAAGATACAATTTTCTGTGCCACTATCCCAAATACTAGGAGATGAGCTATGGTATCATACTTAATTCACACTGTCAAACAAGAAACAGTCTCATGTTATCCCAGTAAAAGGGGGGGGGGTCCATTAATATGACAGTTTTCCCAGTTCAGCTTACAAAATTTAACATTTTGAACAACTGGAAATGTTATTAATCAAGGGAAAAAATAGAGAAAAGTCATACCTTTATGTCTCTGTGCATTTTTCCTTTACTATGAAGATAATATAATCCCTACAGTGGGAAAAAAAGCTGCTGTAATTAAAGATCATGTGTGTGTGTGTGTGTGTGTTTTGTCAAGAAAAACCACACCAGATTGAAGAAACAAAGTTACATATCTGTGGCTGTCTCAGTTTAAATTATTTGCATCAACATCACTGCAGAATCAACCCATGCTTGAAGTGGTGACAGAAGGAGAGAGGGACAGAGCAGGAGTCACACAAGCAAGGAGGAGGAAAGCTTGTTTCCTCCTCTAAAGGCAAACTAGTAAAAAGTTACCCTTCTGGACACATTCAATACAGCGATAAGCATCGCAGAAATATAAAGCTGCACTGAAGCCTGCAATCCTAAGTGTACCGATGCAGAAATAAGCACCACTCCTTCCAGGTAAACACGTTAGGGATTTGGGTGCCAAACATTTTTTTCCTTATTATATACCGGCTGTGTAACACTATAAAACAGTCAGAAGTACACAGAATCTGTGACCAGAGCAGCTCACCTTGTGCCTAAGAATCAAAGGCAAAGCATCAGTTAAGACAGGCATATCTCTCTGAAGCACCCTAAGCCAAAACACACACATATATGGACAAATGCATAAGCTACAGCATTGGTGTGTTTTTTTTAATGATAACTAAGAACCAGATGAGAAATTTCATTTTTAGGTACTGAAAATTCTGTAACAGAGCATCATAACTGTCACCTCAGTTACCCATAATTTATGAGTAACTTGACATCCATCATTATCCAGGACAAACACCTGGGGTCTTATTTTTCCTTCAGGTTATTCTACCCCAAAAGGCCAGTAATAAAAGAATTTCATTTACCTGTAGTGTTTCTCTGCTAACATAAGCAATCTGCTGTTCTGAAAGAGGGCCAGTCACTAGAAGAAACAATAACATTGCCCCCCAAAGAGAATTAGAATGCACAAGATAACAAATCTTTAACACCCTATTCAAATGTCATGCTCTCTCTGTACATACCTCAGGTATGGTCAATTAATTTTTCAGGCCTTGAAACAGAAGTTACAGGAAAGTAAGCACCCTCTTAAACTTTGCTAGAAAGCAAAGTGAGCCCCAGAATATAAGAATGCAACCCAAGACTCCAAGAAGGTTCAAATAACTAACATTCTAGTTTCATTCTGTTCAGTGAATGTCTAAGCCTTTGATGAAAGGTGAAATTTACTGTCCTCATAAATTTGTCTGTTTCTCCCTTCTCACCTTTAAAAGAAGCACCTGGATGCCTTTTTGCTGTGTGTGCTTTTTAGGGAGTGACTCATTTATTTTACCATTTATCACCTGCCTTTCAGTTATTTGCTCCCAAGACCGTTTATGGAGACAAGGTTACACATGACATGACTAGAAGTTAACCCAACTCTCCTGTTCTGGCTGCTGCTTGAAGAAAGGGACCTTGTTCTTTCTCCCTCTGGCTGATACAAGAATCTGATTCCCTATACTTGGTTCCCTGTTAGAATTTTTTTCATCTGCTTTTTGTTCCTTTTAAAATGTGTTTCTACTGCATTTTATCCTGCCTTCCCTCCAAGTTCAGGACAACATTCACCCTCCCCAGCTCTCCATTTGTCAATAACAAAAACCCTGCAAGGTAGATTAGGTTGAAAGCATGCAACTGGCCTAAGATCACCCAGAGAGCTTCATGGCTGAGCTGGTATCTGAACCTTAGTTTGCTTGGTCCATCTGAAATGCTACCCCTTTCTCACACTGGGGGTCATTTGAAATTTGTACACAAGTTTGTTGCAGATCCTTGAATAGTTGATCTTAGAGTAGTCTAAGGGTGGTCTGCCAGGAGAGGGAAAGGTAGTATGTAAAATAATAACCAGAGTTTACAATGGCCTTCATCGTTACAACTTGAGTACAATGAACTCAGTCTTTGCTCATGGAAGCCCATTCTATCATATGCCGAACAAGATCTGACTGAGAGGAGCTGTAATGAATTCCAGGTGACAGCAACATTGGCAGTGGTGACATCCAATTTAAATGGCCTAAGAACTGTATAGGTATGCAAGGAAATGAGCATGCTGAATTCCTTTGGATTTTACCTAGTTTAATTCTTGAGGCTGGCCTGGAGTGAAAAACAGCTTGGAAATGAAATAGTAGCAGAATATTTCAGTCTTTTTTTAAAAAAAAAGCAGGTTGGCAGCCAAAATCAGCAGTAACAGGAAAGCATTAGCAGCCGACATCTGTTCAGCCACATACACATAAAAAGCTCATTTCCTCTCACACAGGTGGCACCATCACAAGGGCATCCATCATAGCTTTTAACAGAGAGACAAAGGAATGACTCGGCAAAAGAAACAACACACCATATTTGTACAAGTCAAGAATGCCTTTTCATCAGGTGTCAGAGATAACAAAAGCATCAACAGAGTCAAACTGTCATTCATCTGTCAAAAATTCACACCTCAACACTTATGAAATTATAACCAACTGTTGTGCAAGTGGAAAACTGTTCCAAAATAATAAAAAAATGAAGAAGTTAGCAAGAACTGTAGCTAAAGCAACTTCTTCACACCAGGCCAGACCATATTGCCTAACACAAATTATGTAATAACAGTTTGGCAGGGAGAGGCAAGCTATTAGTTGAAGTATGATTCAGTAACTATACTGTGATTGTGGCTTCTTCTTTAGTACAAGTGGGGCCATGACTCGTAACATACTTCTGGGCAATAAACTTTGGCACATTAAAAACGGCATCACATAACACACAGTCAAGGCTTGAATAAGCTATCATGAAGTAATGCTGAATTAGCCCACAGTGCCCAAGTGGCTTATGCCACTGAAAGAAGAGGTTAGGGACTGGTAACCGTCAAGGCCTGCCATTCAGTCTAGACATTTGACCCGAACACAGAACTGAAGCATAAAGAACCATTTTTAATCTGCATTCAACTATGAATGCAAAACATTACATTTTCCCATAAGCAAAGTAAAAGAATGGGGATTCTTATCACATGTCCATGTTGATAAGATCCACCAAGATCAACAAGGCTGATTTGTGTATATAGGAGCAGGGTCCAAGTCTTCGATAACTATAACTATATTTATATTTAAAATGTACCTACAAGTAAGCAGGGATTGATGCAAGATAGGTGGATCTTCAGCTCACATTACTTTTTCAGTTGGAGAACAGTAATGTATGCAAACAAAGAATCCAATTACAATTAAAAGCAGGCATGTCAGTCCCCTCTTTTATACAAACTACCCTCTTAAATCACAAATCATCAATAACTTTTCCTACTAGTAGTACTGGGGATAACAAAAGTAGGAAAAATTAAGGAAGAAGGGCTGATATTGTGAGAGACAGGTTGTTTCCACAGAGATTATTTGTCCTGGGTTTGAGGCTGTTGGGATTTGGCTTTATTTCCTGCTTTCCCACAGCATCATGTTGTATCCACATACCTCCTGAGGTTCCCCCAGTTTTTCTTCTGATGATCTTAAAACCTGCTTTGCTGCAAAATTTTGAAAGAGCCTGGATAGCTTCTGTATGGATGGGAACATTTGGATTTTCCCAGTCCTACACACACAGCATCTATTTTTCTTGCCATTGTCCCTGCAGTGGTCATTTTCTCCCCTGTCCTGCCGTGGAGCGTGTGTGTGTGTTCTTTTAAATTGGCAACTGGATATCACAAGTGGGGGACCTGTGAGACTTGTGGGGGAGGGAAATCCCATCTCCCTCCCATTCTCTCGCTGAGCCTGCTCCAGCTTCCAGGCTCCACCACACCAAGGTAAGAAGGAAGCTTTACTTTTTGGGGGGATTTAAACTCCCACCCCCACCCCCCGGTATTTTTAGAACATTTCAAATTTTTCTGCAAACTCGGAGGGGGGGTCACCCAAATTTGCTGAAAAATCTGTTTTCGGTATGCATGGCTTCAGTCCATGGATTCAGGTATCCACAGATGGGGGCCACACTGCTGGGAGAGCAGGGCAGGGGCACTATGGGGAAAACCACCATTCAGAAACCCCATTACCACTTCACTGTATTGGCAGCTGCAACAGCAACAGAGAAACTACACAAGCTTCTCCCAGATGTAGAAAACATCATAGTTGTAATATATAAAGATTCCAAATTATTGCCAAGAGGTTTGACTTTCTACTTAACATAGGCCGTAGGCTTTAATTGATACATTGTGTAGATGTACATTGTACAGACTCTGAAACAAACATTCCATCATCACATATTATTTTTATTAAAATCTTTATACCCCACATTTCCTCAAGGTTTAAGGCCACTACTGAAGAATACAACAAACTCTCTTAATGTAACATACAGAAACTTTCTGTTTCCTATTTGCCATTTCCAAAAATGTCACCTGGTTTATTAAATGGGCAGATTCAACTTACCATGATAAATGTCCTGCAGTGACCCACCTCCACAGAACTCCATACAAATCCACAGCTTGTCTCGCCTTAAAAAAATAATAATCAGAGATTATTAATTCTGTGTATTTACAAACACTGAATGCTGCCTTGACAATTGGTAATGCCATACATTTTGTAAGACAGCAAAATTCAATAATGCTACGAAAAGTTGCAGTAGGAAAAATAGGAAAACCCAACTTGAGATGGATTGAGGCAGTCAAGGAAGCCATGGTCCCATTTGCAAGACCTGAATAAGGCTGTTAAAAACAGGGCATTTTGGAGGACGTTATTTCACAGGGTCACCATAAGTTGAAAGCGACTTGACTGCACTTAACACAGACACACAATGTGTTACCTTATACCTTGAATTCCCCTACAGGTAACAGCCTAAGACTGCACATTATGCGAAGTATCTTAATCTTGCATAAATCATTCTCTCTTGCCTCCTACTACAAATTTCAAGATAAAGACCATAAAAGAGCATCTATAGAACTATTCTCAGTGGCTGATACATAACAGTGGACTTTTTGACTCCTGAGAATGAAGGAAAGGAGGCAAGACCATTTTGGCCAACCTGGTAATTCAGTGGCCAGGTCTGGCAGGATTAGTTGTTACTTCATTCTTTCCTTGGGTTTCTTTCAGTGTTGTGTGTGTTGTTGTGAGGTCCTGGAGGAGAAATTTAGGCTGCTGGGCAGGAAACTTAGGTCCAGGACCTCCAAGGTAGCCTTCTCAGAAGTGTTACCTGTTCCACGCGCAGGGCCGGAGAGACAGGCAGAGATCAGGAGTCTCAATGCGTGGATGAGACGATGGTGTAGGGGGGAAGGGTTCAGGTTTGTTAGGCACTGGGATACTTTTTGGAACAAGAGGGAGCTGTACAGGCGAGACGGTCTCCACTTGTCCCGAGAAGGAACCAGGCTGCTGGCACTTAAAATCAAAAAGGTGGCAGAGCAGCTTTTAAACTAAATATTGGGGGAAAGCCGACAGGAGATGAAAAGTCTCTGGTTCGGGTTGGCTCATCTGAGAGAGGTGAGGGGGTACCGGTTGCTTTTCTACAGGGAGGTGGATTGAAATTGTCCACAGAGGCCATGGCTGGTGACATGGACTGCCGGACAACGACTCGAGATAGCAAGAGGAAGGATGCAGGCTTAACTTGTAAGGGAAATTACAGCTGTTTCTATACAAATGCTAGAAGTGTCCGAGGTAAAATCGGGGAGTTGGAGTGCTTGGTGTCGGAGGGAAAAATAGACATTGTGGGTATTTCTGAAACTTGGTGGGATGAGGAAAATCAGTGGGACACAGTGATTCCCGGTTATATATTATATCGGAAGGATAGGGGGGGAAGGGTTGGAGGTGGGGTAGCTCTGTATGTCAGAGAGGGTATAAAGTCTAGAAAGATTGAGAGGCTAAGTGAATTGGATTCGCTTCTGGAAGTTCTATGGGTTGAAATAGGGGGGCCAAAAGGAAACTTAACACTGGGAGTTTGTTATCGCCCACCAGATCAAAAGATAGAGGAGGATTATAAAATGATGAATGCCTTAAAGATAGCAACTAGACAAAAACACTGTGTAATAATAGGTGATTTTAACTACCCACACATTGATTGGGTCAATATGTGTTCTAGTCGGGAAAAAGAGATTGAGTTTCTAGACACTCTAAATGACTGTGCTATGGAGCAGATGGTCACGGAACCTACCAGGGGAGAGGCGATCCTTGATTTGGTCCTAAGTAACACTCAAGACCTGGTGAGAGATGTAAAAGTGATTGCACCGCTTGGAAACAGTGATCATAATGTTGTTGAGTTCATCATTTGTACAAATAGAGAATTGGCCAAAAAGACTCACACAACCATTTTTAACTTTAAAAGGGGTAATTTCTCTGATATGAGGGGACACGTGGGGAGGAAACTGAAAGGAAAAGTAGAAAGGGTCAAAACAATTGGGGAAGCTTGGGATCTATTTAAAACTACGATCCTAGAAGCTCAAAAAATATATATTCCGCAGGTTAGGAAAGGCACAAACAGGTATAGGAAAAAGCCTGCATGGTTAACAAACAGAGTAATGGAGGCTGTAAAAAGTAAAAAGAATTCCTTTAAGCAGTGGAAAGCTAGTCACAGTGAGGCTGATAAAACGGAACACAGGCTATGGCAAATAAAATGCAAGTCTGAGGTCAGGCAGGCAAAAAGGGAATATGAGGAGCATATAGCAAAAAACGTAAAAACCAACAATAAAACTTTCTTCAAATACATTAGAAACAGGAAACCAGCCAGGGAGGCAGTGGGGCCCTTGGACGACCAAGGGGTAAAAGGAGTATTGAAGGATGATAGGGAAATGGCTGAGAAGCTAAATGCATTTTTTGCCTCCGTCTTCACTGTGGAAGATGAGAAGTGCTTGCCCACTCCAGAACCACTGATTTCAGGAGGGGTGTTGGAAGACCTGAGTCAGATTGAGGTGATGAGAGAGGAGGTCCTAAAACTGATAGACAACTTAAAAACTGAAAAATCACCAGGCCCAGATGGCATACATCCGAGAGTTCTGAAAGAACTCAAATGTGAACTTGTAGATCTCCTGACAAAGATATGTAATCTTTCCTTAAAATCTGCCTCCATTCCTGAGGATTGGAAGGTAGCTAATGTCACTCCCATCTTTAAAAAGGGTTCCAGAGGAGATCCGGGAAATTACAGGCCAGTCAGTCTGACGTCGATACCGGGTAAATTGGTGGAAACCATTATTAAGGAAAGAATTAGTAGGCACATAGATGAACAAAACCTATTGAGGCAGACTCAGCACGGTTTCTGTAAGGGAAGATCTTGTCTCACTAACCTGTTAGTGTTCTTTGAGGGGGTGAACAAACATGTGGACAAGGGGGATCCAATAGATATTATTTACCTTGACTTCCAGAAAGCTTTTGATAAAGTTCCTCATCAAAGGCTCCTAAGTAAGCTCAAAAATCATGGGATAGAAGGACAAGTCCTTTTATGGATCAAAAACTGGCTAGTTCATAGAAAACAGAGAGTGAGTGTAGGTGGGCAATTTTCTCAGTGGAGGGTGGTAAGCAGTGGGGTACCGCAGGGATCAGTACTTGGTCCACTGCTTTTTAACTTGTTCATTAATGATTTGGAGATGGGAGTAAGCAGTGAAGTGGCTAAATTTGCGGATGATACAAAGTTGTTCAGGGTGGTGAAAACCAGTGAGGATTGTGAGGCACTCCAAGGGGATCTGTCAAGGATGGGCGAGTGGGCGTCAACATGGCAAATGGGGTTCAATGTGGCCAAGTGCAAGG
Source organism: Gekko japonicus (assembly GCF_001447785.1). NCBI lineage: Eukaryota > Metazoa > Chordata > Lepidosauria > Squamata > Gekkonidae > Gekko > Gekko japonicus. The sequence goes on along the minus strand of NW_015170321.1, from coordinate 93,450 downwards.
TGATGCACATTGGAGCCAAAAATCCTAAATATAAATACACATTGATGGGGTCTGAACTGGCAGAGACTGAGCAAGAGAGAGATCTTGGAGTTGTAGTGGATAACTCACTGAAAATGTCGAGACAGTGTGTGACTGCAATAAAGAAGGCCAATGCTATGCTGGGGATTATTAGGAAGGGTATTGAAAACAGATCAGCCAATATAATAATGCCCCTATATAAATCAATGGTGAGACCTCATTTGGAATACTGTGTGCAGTTCTGGGCACCACACCTTAAAAAGGATATTATAGCTTTGGAAAAAGTGCAGAAAAGGGCAACTCGAATGATAAAAGGGTTGGAACACTTTCCCTATGAGGAAAGGTTAAAGCGCTTAGGGCTCTTTAGCTTGGAGAAAAGACGACTGAGGGGTGACATGATCGAGGTTTATAAGATTATGCATGGGAAAGAGCAGGTAAAGAAAGAGGTACTTTTCTCCCTTTCTCACAATACAAGAACTCGTGGGCACTCCATGAAACTGCAGAGCGGTCGGGTTAGAACGGATAAAAGGAAGTACTTCTTCACCCAAAGAGTGATTAACACATGGAATTCACTGCCACAGGAAGTGGTGGGTGCTACAAGCATGGACGGCTTCAAAAGGGAATTAGATAAGCATATGGAGCAGAGGTCCATCAGTGGCTATTAGCCACAAGGTATAGCTAGGGGCTCTGGGGCAAGTGATGCTCTGTCTTCTTGGTGCTTGGGGGGGGGGGGTCAACAGTGGGAGGGCTTCTAATGTCCTGGCCCCACTGCTGGACCTCCTGATGGCACTGGTATTTCTGGCCACTGTGTGACACAGAGTGTTGGACTGGATGGGCCTTTGGCCTGATCCAACATTGGCGTCTCTTATGTTCTTATGTTGGTTTTTGGGGTTTTTTTGCTATTTGTGCTTTTAATTTCAAGAGGATATAACCCATCAGGATTCTTCTTAAACAAGAAAAATAAAATAAAAAACATGATGATGCTACCTACATTATTCAAAACACAGCCAAAACATAAAAAGGTTAACATGATAACTTTTAAAATGTATTGCAGAGCGGGAAAAAATGCAGGACACATCATTCTGATTAATCTTCTATCAAGACACACGTCTATCAAGACTGAAGCATGATTTCCCGCCATTTTTCGCCCGCGTGGGCGATCACCTGCTTTTTAAAAACATTTGTTTTAGAGTGCTATAGCGCTATAACGCAACACCAAAACAGCACTATAGCAACCCCATTGGAATTCCTGGACTTCACAAGGATACATGAGATGGCTACATCTGCCACCTGGAAACAAGTACCCCATTGGATACAGGCTTCAAGCGGGAGATCAGGGCATCAGTGATTGGTGAGATAGATGTTGCTAACCCTTCCATGCCCAAAGATGAGTCAGGGGAGGGTGATGGGTTGCAACAAGGTAGTTATGGAGACCATGACTAATAGATCAGTAGCCTCTCACACAGTCACACAAAACCACTGTAACCAGACAAGCCTACCACTCACCAACCAACCCACAAAGATAAGCGGCTTGCCTCCCTGCCATTTATACTTGACCCAGCTCTGTGCCAGTCACTTCCCAGCCAATCGCCTCTTGGAATGGATGAGTGCACATCGGGCTGGGTTAGCAACATCTCCCGCTTGAAGCCTGTATCCAATGGGGTACTTGTTTCCAGGTGGCAGATGTAGCCATCTCATATATCCCAGTGGAGTCCGGGCATTCCAATGGGGTTGCTATAGTGTTGTTTTGGTGTTGTGTTATAGCGCTATAGCGCTCTAAAACGAACGTTCCAAAAAGAAAAAAAAGATGGAGATCGCCCGCAGCGAAAAAGGGTGGGAAAAAGTGGTGAAGTCTGAAATGCCAAACCACTTCAGAGACGGCTCTTTACCAGTAGGGGAAAGGCTTGTGTGAAATGGCAGCCCTGTACCGGTTTACTCCAAGACGGATCAATAACAGCTTAAAACCGCTTAAAACCGGCTTTAAAAGGGGAATGTGAAATTCCCTATAATCTTTGGAGGCCTTGCTTTGGTAGCTCCCGCCATCTGAGGCCAGACGGGTGGTGACCTGAGAAAGGACTTTATTAGTCATGCCATCAAAATTTTGGAACTCCCTTCCTGGGGGATTTGTCTCCCTATATTTTTGTTTCATTTGGCATACCCTCAGTAACTGTTATTGGCTCTCCTCCTTGGTTCTGGTTTATGAGTTCGTATTGAATTATTTTATAATTTTAAATTTTGCTTTTAATTGTTCAAATGTTTTAATGTTACCTACACGTATAATAAGTAATCAATTAACTGTCATGTAATTTCACAAATCTTGTGATTTCACAAGAGTAAGGATATCCACAATTCATTCATTCAAATAAACATTCAGGGAAGACTACATGCCCATAAGTATCTTTAATGTCCATGTACTTTACTAATTTCCTTCAGTGACATAAATGAAATTTAAACAATAAGAGATTTCCAAAACTTTAATAAATGTTAACTGTGACGAAACATGATTTCCAGCTTTGAGGGATAGGACAGAATAGGACTAACACTAATAAATTTATCAGGAGAGACTATTGCTATTTCTATTTCTCAGGAAAGTACCCCAAGAAAAACTGGCTGCCCTAATGCCAAGAGAAACAACTAGAGAAGAATATCAAAGATCCTTAATTCAATACAGAGAAAGTAGTGAATGGAAGTATAATGAGGATTTAGTAAACAGAGGGATGACAGCATTAGCTGATTAGTCAGCATGACTAATTTATTAATTCCTTGATCAGACATTAAAGGATCATCTGTACTCCCTGGCTTCTCCACTGCCTCCACTTATCCTTACTCTTTAGGAAACTGGAGGATGAACACCTACCATACCTGGGAAAATGGAATGAAGTGCAGGACAGGAAAGAGAGTCCGCATAGTCATTTTTTCCTACAACATCACTGAGTACAGAATCAGTGCTAGGACTACAAAGAAATCTGAAGTGATGGATATAAACAAACAGAGAGAAACCAAGATCTTCAAGATTTGCTAGATTAAAAAAGGAAGGAGACACATATTTTAATTAAAAAAATATTAAAACCCCCTAAGGAGTAAGGGAAACCACAGATAATTAAAGAATAGCACTAGTAAATCTCCTCCCTCTGCCCGTGAGTCAGAATAGGCATTTCATTTATCCAGGCAATAAAGAAATGAACAATATATAGCTTTGAAATACTGTACCTGAGATAGCTGCCAAAATAAGCAACGATGTTTTGATGCTTACAATCTTTCATCATAATGATTTCTTGCTGCACAACAGCAAAATCTTCTCCTGGAAACAGAATACTTTTTTACTAATTTAATTTTGAGAGTAATAATATTGGCATCCTTTACAAGGATAGTGTACAGATTACTGAGATAATACAGATGTGAAATGTTTCAAGCACATAAAACGCACTAAACACTAAATACGATTATTTCCCCGAAATATCCATAATTCTTCAATGATACATTAAATTACCCTAAAATTATTCAGTTGTGATGTTTTCCATGAAATTGCACGGTGTACTGAAATGTTTGTCTATTTGTGTATGACAGCAAGGGGGGGGGGAATAATTCCAGTGCTCACCATGGGGCTGCCACTTAAAACTGCTGCCTCTAAAAGTTTTCCTGCCTCCTCCCTTAGGAGACATGATGCTATTATGACACTGGTATACTCCGACACACACATCACTGGCTGCCACTGCTGGGGAGACACCACAGATAATGCACCCCCTTTTTTCCATGGAAAGAAAGATGAACCCAACATGGGGCTGTCATTTTAGCTAGCAGCCTTGTACAAAGCACTGTATCTATTCCTTTCCTTAGAATTACTACTACTCCTTTTGTCCTCAGGATTCAGATTTTTAAAGGATATAGATTTTCTGGCAGAGGTTAGACTACATTAATATAATGTACAGACTACGTCAATACTGGCAGGAAATGATGTCAGGGAATAGTCACTATGGTGAATTTGGACAGGTCATACCTATGGTTGTTAGAACCCCTGCACAGATCTACTAAGGGTTCCTGCCTTACATAAACACTGACCACACACTTTTCAGGTTTTTCTCCACAGTCATAAGCATAAGAAATAAAAGCATTTAAAAAAGTAAGACTATGGAACCTGTACTAATCTGGTTCTCTGTAACAAGGCAAGGCTATGGATGCAAAGCAACACCCCAATTTCTAATGTAAATACAGAATACACAGCCTCCCTGAATGTTTGCCTTGGCAAAGGCTGCTGTACAGAAGGAAGTTTATTCCTTTGCTCTTTCCGCTTCAGTGCTGGTCTGTAGGTGCTCTCTTATAAAGGTCCTTGAAAACAGCCTAAGTGTTACCTACGGCTACCTTCCTGCTTAGATCATATTCTTAAATAGCACACACATAATTTCAGCAAGCCAAGAGAGTAGACAAGGAAAAGAAATTGCTAACAGCACTGCATTTTCAGCATTTTATCAGTCTTAGATTCTTTCTAGCTTTTTTTAAAAAAAGCTTGAAATGCAGAATTCTGCACTTTCAAGCAATTAAAGATGTACAGAACAGGAATAAACCAACATCACATTTTGGTCATTTAAATGCTGAAGAACCAAGGCTGGTAAGACATACTCTACTAACTCATGTGGGACTGAAGAGAATACACAACAGGGCCTTTGCTGTTTTGGCACCCAATGTTGGAACTAGAATTAGGTGAGGCACTGCCACTGGATGGGCACATCCAATTGGTAGACTGGACATAGCTGTTGGATGGGATGACCCGCGGTTTCTGTTCAGCTTTGCTGGTCACTTTTAACATGGCTCAAAAAAAGAAAATAATAAATGCAAATTCCAAATGACCCTATGCTTATCTATCACTGTCATTAATGTAAGAAAAACAATGGTAGCATGCTATAACTGAAAAATTACAACTATGTGAATCTAATTGTGTACACAAATGTTACTTACAGATCTGAAAGAATATGAACAATGTAAATGATAGAACAAATCTAGAGTCCAGTGGCACCTTTAAGACCAACAAAGCACACAAAAGCTCATACGTTGAATAAAACTTTGCTGGTCTTAAAGGTGCCACTGGACTCTAAATTTGTTCTACTGCTTCAGACCAACACGGATGACCACCTCAGTGTAAATGATAGTACAGGCAAAGTATATAAACCTAAATATAACTGCTAAAATACTGTCTACCTAACATTGCAATTTTTTATTCCTTCACAAGAAATAATCTCTTTGATGATTTGCAGAATGTATACATAAGCAAACTGTATTTCATAACAATTAGCAGATACAAAACACTCTTGAAGAATCCCTGCTATCTTCCTCTTGATTTTACAAGCTGTAAGCCCTTCCTTCTCACACACTCTCCAGTAAGTCTTGATATCTTATTAAGATGTTAACTGAATACTGTTAAAAATTATTCAGGGAAATAAGTCAAAAAGAATGTTATGAGGGTGCCTGTAATTCACTGTACTGTTTTTTTTAAAATTAATAAGTAAAGCAATTAATTAATAAATAAGTAAAGTAAATGTAATGAACAGCAATTCAAAAGGAGAAAGAGGGAATGCTTACCTGGTTCTAATTTTATTACTTTAATCGCTGCCAGTTCACTTGTGTTAACATTCCGAGCCTATTAAAAAAAGTAAGGTATTTTTAGAGCCAGAAAAACAACAGTCATTGCTATTAAGCACTTAAATGATTTGCTTTGAGTCCTTCTAAGAGAAAAATAGAAAAAAATAAATAAATGCTTGGATCAGGAGATTATATCAAAATAAGCCACCTACAAGGTCTAGACAGGTGAAAGAGCAGAATTCAAAAATAAATAACTCCCAGATAATTTCACTCCTATTTATATACAGGAAAAATGGACTATAGAGGAGTATTTCTATGTGATAAAAATAATGTAATTAGCCACCCAGGACTTTGGGAGAAAAGCAAAGCTACACATATTAACATAACTTGATATCTTACTTTTCCATAATTATTCATACAGGGCTGGATCCAAACTAAATTGATAATTTCAACCAATTTCCCCTGCAGCAACACCCCTGTATAGAAATATTGATTTCTAAAAGCCCCTGCCTTCCCCTGGAATGACTTCTGATACCATGCTGTGCTGTATTTCCTGTTGAGGCCAAGTGGTGGGCCCCATGGCATTGGTTGCCATACCATAAACCCACATTCTTCACACCTCCACGCTGTGAGAGACCAGATGGCCTCTCCCAAGCATGTCAGAAGCTCACGTAGCCGATGGAGGGGCTGGAGTTTGGGGGTCACCTGACTGCAGAGGGTGGTCTCCGGACCTAGCCTATCCCCACCCGTTGCCATGACCACCAACAGTTGGACACACACCATTCCACTCCGTATTGGCCCCTGGCCAGGGCTAATTTGGGACAGGGATTGCACTATATCTGGTCATTCCCAATGAGAGGAACTTCTCCTGCTGTGCTCTCTGCTGCTCTGTGTTCTGTGCACCTGAACTGTTGTCCTGCCATGTGGTCTGTGGGAGAACAAAGGACTGCTTTTGTGAGCTGAGCATGTGCTTGCAAGGATGGAATTCTTGTTCCTCAAAATCCCTTGATGCTACCTGGAGTATTACAATGGACAATCTTGAACTCTTGGATGCTTCCTGACATGGTAAATACGAATTACTGTTTAGTTAAGGCACACTGCCTTAGGTTTGTTATTTTGACATCCTTCTAGTCTATGCTAAATTCTCTACTGAATAAACTTATTCTGGTTTATAACTTGTCTGTATTGTTGTAACTGCATTCTAAGGCTAGACTCCTGTGCCTTATGCTCAACCTATAAGCTACCTCTGTGTAACATTAATTGTGCGTCTCTGGATAGAGGTGCTAGTGTGTACAACCCAGATGCCAACTGAGATTGTGGATTTCTAATCTCAGGCTGGCGAGGGATGAAGTAGAGATTCTGGTGGCCAAGTGCTCTGAAATTCAGAGAGGATAGCATACTCTCTGGGTGGTTGTTAAATGTATTGTAAAAGTGTAGGTTTCTCCCTCATTCCTGGACAGGCTTGGGGGCAGGATCCTATACAACCCCCCCCCCCCCGGTCCTTTCTTAAGGTCTTAGGCCTTCTAGGAGCAGCATTTCATAGAGGTCAATGGGCTGCAGTGGGAAGGTGAAGGAAGGAAAGTTCCATTGCGCTGATGGAAAATTGTCTGGATACAACCCACAGAGAATAGTGGGGCAACTTTAAGATGTAATGGTTCTCAAACTGTGCTGAAGTCAATGACAAATATCTTTAATGAATTGTTTGGTAAACTGGCATTTAGAGCCAGTGGTTAATTTGCATCTAAGTAGCAACTCCTGTACACAACTGTATAACTGGTAATAACAGCAATATTTATAAAGTACCTAAAAGATCTATATGAAAACTGAGGAAACTGACGGTGCAATCCAAAGGGAGGGACAACTGGCGCAGGGAGCCAACTAACCTCCACTGTGCTGTAACTTGGAGTTAAGCCAGTGCATGGCATGAACAGTGGTGTGCCATGCAGTTCCACCAATGTGGCTGCACGCCAACGGAGTGACAGTGCAAACCTCTGTGGCGTCGTAAAAGTGGGTGTTGCCGGGGGTGGTGGTGGCACCAGTTAGGGGGCTCCCAAAGCGTTTTCAGCATGGGAATTCCCCCAGAACAGGTGCAAAATTGTGCTGGCCAAAATAGTGGCATAGCGCATTGGCGGCCATGATGACCCCAAATTCATCCCCTCCCAGCTGCAGCCACACCAATGTGATCCCAAGCAACACAGGCTATTGATTAAGTCAGCACCCTCTCTTGTGCCAGCTGTGCCCCTCCTGAGCACCCAAACACAGGCCCCCCCCCACAAATGGATCCAGGAGATCGCCCCATAACTCCAGAGGTACGGCACGCCGCATGGAATGCTGTCTCACAGCTCCCTGCTGTGCAGACTTAGAGTAGGTACACACGCACCTCAGTGGTGAGCAAAACACAGACAGGGCACTTTGCACTGCTGGGTAAGGAGAAGAAGGAGGAGGAGAGGAAGAGGAGATTGGATTTATACCCCACCCTTCACTACCCAAAGGAGTCTCAGAGCAGCTTACAATCTCCTTTCCCTTCCCACAACAGACACCCTGTGAGGTAGGTGGGGCTGAGAGAGCTCTTTCGAGGACTGCTCTTGAGATAACAGCTCTGACAGAACTGTGGCTTGCCCAAGGTCACCCAGTAGCTGCATGTGGAGGAGTGGGGAATCAAATCCGGTTCTACACCAAACTGGCTCTCTTGGCGGGTACACACCACAGGGAGAGCAAAGGCCACACCTCTCCCAGATTTTGACTCAACAGGTACACCAGCTGCTCCTCTGCTGGGATCCCAAGGGGCAGCCGCACACAAACAGGTAAGCAAGGCACCCTCTCCCCAACCCCCATCCCCCCCATCCAACAACAGTGGCCACGAGCCATACTGCTGTCGCTGTGCTACCCAGACACAGAGTGCCAGTAGCAAGTGGATGTGGCTAATCTCTAGTATGTGCAGCAGAGACAGGATGGGGCACCATCCCGCTATCGGCTGGCCAGGTCCTGTGGAGAGAGGGGAGAATGTTGATAAAGGTCAAGGGCCTCCTGGGCCAGCAACATACATACCCCCTTTCTCAGAGGCTTGTTGCCTGGCACTCACGGCCCCCTCCTGTTGGGTGATGGCCGTGGCAGGTGCCTGGGGAGGCAGGGAAGGAAAGGGGAATCATCATCTTCCCACAGAGGGCCATGTCACCCCCGCATTCCAGCATGTGGGTGGCATGGCAGCTGCCACACCTGGTAGTGGGGAAAGCCACCACCAGCCTAACTGGACCGAGGACAAGAAGGCACTGATATACAGGTTGGTGGTGAAGCATGCAAGTGTTGCCCTTAAGAACATAAGAGAGGCCATGATGGATCAGGCCAATGGCCCATCCAGCCCAACACTCTGTCACACCGTGGCCAAAACCCAGGCGCTGTCACAAGGCCCACCAGTAGGGCCAGAACTCCAGAAGCCCTCCTACTGTTGCCCCCCAAGTGCCAAGAATACAGAGCATCACTGCCCTTGCCAACGCCAAAAGCAGTTCCACCATATCCTGGTGCCATGCCTTCTGGCGCAAGGCAGCAGAGTGAGTGTCTGCCCCGGGACATGCCATCCAGATGGAGATGTCCACTATGAAGCACTGGAACAATTCCTTTGGTCCCACTCAGGAGCATGTCCAAGCACTCATGGCCAAAGGTATCCCTTACGAGCAGGCAGTGGAGGAGGGTCTGCCTGGAGTGGAAGCTGCCATAAGCGCAGTGAAACCCCCTGTGGTGGTGGGAGGCTGTGGTGGAGAAGAAGGCAACACAGAAAGCAGACTTGATGTCCTTGGATGGCAGCAGCCCTGCTCTGTGGGACAGAGGGGAGGTGAGGTCTAGCAGTGGCGAGTCCCCCTGGGCCAGGTGTTGTGGCTGCCAGTGGCCCAGGGGATGAAAGGGATCCTGATCCCATGCCTGGTCCCTGGGCACGGGGCCATGGCCTGTACAGCCCATCCCACCCACACCTTCCTCCATGTGGGTGGCAATAGAGTGGGAGTGGCCAGAGAGCTTTCTCACATTAAAAGAACTCATGAGCACTCAATAAAATTAATGAGCAGTAGGTTTAGAACGGGTAAAAGGGAGTACTTCTTCACCCAAAGAGTAATTAACATGTGGAATTCACTGTCACAGGAAGTGGTGGCAGCTACAAGCATGGACAGCTTCAAGAAGGGGTTAGATAAACCTATGGAGCAGAAGTCCATGAGTGGCTATTAGCCATAAGGTATAGATGGAACACTCTGTCTCGGGCAGTGATGCTCAGTATTCTTGGGCAACAGTGGGAGGGCTTCTAGAGTCTGGCCCTATTGATGGACCTCCTGATAACACCTGGTTTTTGGCCACTGTGTGACACAGGGTGTTGGACTGGATGGGCCATTGGACTGATCAGACATGGCTTCTCTTATGTTCTTAATTATAAGGACGCTGCCAATTGCCACAGAATTGATAAGATATTTGAACATTTAAAGGTACTAATATAGTAAAAGGTATACCTCACATCAACAGTCAAATTATGTTAATGAATAAAATACCAAGAATAAACGTGCAGGGTCTGCTTACAGAGGACTACCTCTGTTTTCTGTTTAAAATTAACAACAACAACAACAAATTATTAAAATGGAAGTGAAAGTAACCAGCATACAGTTTTTCTCCAGGTAAAGTAATCCAGATAAGCTATGAAATAGTAAGTTTTAGAAATAAAAGATTTTTTTATTTCTAGTTTATACTTTTCAAAGTGTATAAGCACAGGCTTCTAATAGTAGGTCTTACATATAAATCCAAGGATAAATAAAATAATCATAGAAACATATTGAAGTCATTTCCCCAGCTATGCCTTCCTATACTCTGCAGCATAGGAAAGGGCCAATATGACCCAATGGATGAAAACCAGAGATGCATCACTTCTACCTAAATACTTCAACCTTGCAAAGTCCACCCTTGTAATTGTTGTAAAGGGCCCAATGAGTTACAGTGAGTTGAATCAATTGTAACTGCATGACACTTCTTGGCACGGCATTTGTACTATTCTTGAACTGTTTTGCTCTGAGGAACTAAGAGCCTTTGCAATCCTTAAGAGAGCTGCGTGAACCCCCTTCAGTAGTACAAGAGGTGTGGTCCTTGTAGATTTTCACCATAAGCAAGCTGAACACATGCAAAAATAAAGAACAGAGCAAACGATTGCTGGGCCAAAAGCAGGCCCTATCTATCACCCCTGCAGCAGCAACTGAAAAATATTCAACAGCCAGCAGGCAGGAGGTGGCTCAAATCCAAATCTCCAAGTTTCCATCAAGAATAAATTTCTGTTCAATGTTGTACTTTTAACTGTTTGTTGCAATGGTAATCCTCTTAGTTGCCTGAAGCATGCCTATGGAGTTAAAATATAACTCTAATGCAGGTTAAGTGTGCCAATATAACCACAGATCACTGCTGGACCAGTGTGGTGAGAAGTTGAGACAGCACAGTAAATTGTGGGATTGCATACAATCATTATGCCTGTAAAGTCGTTGATTCTCCACTATACACTGTCCCTAAAAACAAAATTGCATATGTAATGTGAGGTTTTTCTGTACCAGGTTTTACAAACTATTAAAACTCAAGTCCCAAAAGAACAAGCCAATAAATAAGTACTCACCATCTTATATGAAATGCCACTAATGAAAAAAATTAACAACCTGTACAATATGCTCTCTTGAAAACTGGTCAGCATGACTGGGATAATGTCACAATTCTCGAAACAAGCCAGCCCAGAAAATCATCAGCATAAAAAGCCTCTATGTGATATAAACAGTTCAGTATAGTAGACACTAATTTCTATTACCTTATCTTGTGAGAGAAATAAAAGCAAGATGATAGCATGAACATTGCAGCACAGTACACTTTAAAGAAGAGTATGTCATTACCACCACCAATCTAAGCAGAGCTCTACATATTCAGTCCCAGAATGCCTCTGTTTCATAACAAAGAAAATAATTAATTCAATTTAGGATGTAAATAATTCTGTACATCTTAGAGAAATCTTTCTATTATAAAGCTGACTCAGCAATTCATGATAGTCATATGGAAAAGACCCCATATATGCTTCATACCTCAAAAATCACATTCGCTACCTTGTGCTACGTTCCAGCACCACTGCAGGGCTACCACTGTGAGTTCTCCCAATGCAAGCTAATTTATCTTTTGTTATCTATATTTCAGTCTTCTTTATAACCCGAGTATAGTATAGAAGCTACCCTGGTTGTCAGACAGATGCTGACAACCAACAGATGGAACATGTCCTAAACATTTAAGTGGCTTTTAATATTACTGATCCTGGTATTCTTTTGGGCCACATACCCGGGATGGGCAATACCATTTTATGACAATTCTGGTCCCACCCACCCTTTCAAGACTAAATTTCACAACTTGGATCTTAAGGTTGTGCTCAGCCCCATAGCCTCTGACTTGTCCCTATGCTACTTAAACATCCGCATGAAACCACCGGGATAGGGAATCTAGAAATATGGACCCAGTTCTCTCTCTCCTTTACATCTAACTCCAGGGAGGCAGTGGGAATACCAAATCAATGAAGGACTGGATGAGGCTGAATAACAAGCATAACCAAACAGAAGTGATGTGGAGCAGGAATAAAGTTGATATGGGAACAGGTCATAGAGTTGAAAGGGACCTTGGAGGTCACCTATAACCCTTGCTCAATGCAGGAAATCCAAAGCTATAGCATTCCAGCCAGATGGCTGTCCAGCCTCCACATCAAAACCCCACTGAGGGAAAAAGACACTCCCTGCACACTGGTAACTGGCTCCACCTTTGAACTGCTCTTAACCATTAGGAAATTTCTCCTACTATTCATCCAAAATCTATATTCCTGTAACATAACCCCATTAAATCTAGTCTTGCCTTCTGGAGCATGTTACAGCCTTTCAGGTACTTGAAGAGAGCAATTATGCCTCCCCTCAGTCTTCTCCAGGCTAAACAAACTAAGTTTTTTCAACCTTTGCTTGTAGGACTTGTGTTCCAGATCGAATTGTGTACAACATGTTCTGATAGTACTCCCTTTGAAAGATCAAGCTTGCAACATGGGTGCTCCTAGGCTCATCACTCTCTCTGGATAAGCAGGTTTCAGAGGTGCCCAAGAGTATATTTTTAGGGTGGTTTGCCAAATGTATCTATCTGCAAAGAAAGCAGTCCTGGCTACTGTCACTACATACTTTGACAACATTCCGATGTGGTAACTGTGGATCAGCTGAACTGAAAAATTCTTTAAAGGTGGCTGACTGAGGCAACAGATTTCTCCAAGGCCTCCCAATGAAGACACAACTATGATGGAACTGGAATGTAGTTCTGCTAAGTCCTACTCCAACATTTTACTGATGCATACTATCCAATCTCTGACTTGCTACTTTCAGGTTGATTAATCTTCTCTTAGAACTCTATGTCTAAAAAAACCACACACATGCATATAATTTATATCTATATACTAATAGCCAAGAGGCCCCCTCTGTGCGGATATCTAAATCCACACATTGGGGCACTTGGGGGGCAGAGAGATTTTCCTGCACACTTGGGGCAATCCCCATGTGTGCAGAAAAGTCTGAAAAGTGTAAAAAACTATAGGGGGGATACTTAAATCCCCTCAAAAGTAAGAGCGTTCCCTGCGCATGTGCAGAGAACGCCCTGGGAACTGTCCCACTGCCAGTGCTGGGGGGGGGAGAAGGCTTGGTGGGCCGGCAGCTGTGAGACGCTCAGGCCTTGCTGCCGGTGCCGCAGGGGGGGGAAGGCTTGGCAGACCCAGCGGCTGGGAGCTGCATGAGCCTCACCGTTAGGGCCGGGGGGAGGTTTGGCTGTTGCTTACCAGGGGGCGGGGGAGAAGGTTTGGCGGGCCCGGTGGCTGGGAGCCATGCGAGCCTCACTGTTGGGGCCAGCCAGGGGAGAAGGCTCACCTGCGGCGGCTTCCTCCTCTACATGGAATTCCTCTCCCCCACAAGTACCATGGGTCCCCACTTCTTGTCTTTATACTATTTCCCAGAGGATTCCTCCTCTACATGGAATTCCTCTCCCCCACAAGTACCATGGGCCCCCACTTCTTGTCTTTATACTATTTCCCAGAGGATTTTTTTGTGCATACTTATTTTCGCCACTCTCCCCCAACAGCTCTTTCTACAGACTCAAGGCCTTTCTTGGGTCTGCAGAAAAATCTAAAAAGTGGGGGGAAATCCCTTAGGGAAGGCTGAATTCCCCCAAAAACCTTTTGAAATGGCCTCTGCAGGGATCTAACTCCAGGCATCAATGGTAACATTTTTTTGTGGGGGGGAGGCTTCTAACTGGCTCAGTAAAAGGGTGGGGGAAGGGCCCTTTCCAGTCCTCTTTTGGCGTTTGAGGGAGGGAAGGAGCCTTGGGGCCAGGCCTGCCAAGGGTTGCCAGTGCCAGGCTGGGGAATTCGTAGAGGTTTTGTGGTAGACCCTCTGGAGGGCAGGATTTGGGGAAGGGAGAGGCCTCAGCTGGGTATAATGCCAAAGAGTCCACCGTCCAAAGCAACCATTTTCTCCAGGGAGTCAGATCTCTGCTGTCTAGAGTTCATTCTCCAGGCCCCACTTGGAGGTTGCCAACCCTAGACCTGGCAGCAGTCTAGGGTTGCCAGGTCCCCCCTGGGCACTGGCAGGGGATGGGAGGGAAGGCTGCCAGATCCAGAGTGGGAAACTCCTGAAGATTTGGGGGTGGTCCCTGGGGAGGACAGGGACCTCACTGGGGTACAATGCCCTAGAATCCACCCTCCAAAGCATCCATTTTCTCCAGTGGAAGTTATCTCAGTAGTCTGGAGCTGAGCAGGAATTCTAGGGGATCCCCAGGTCCCAACCTGGAGTCTGGCATCCCTAGGCAGCACCCTTTCAGTGACTTGATACCAACTGATTTGCATGATTCAACTGGCCCCAGCTGCTTGCTGCTGTTCATCAGTAGCCACCCTATGAAAGCTAGTGTGGTGCAGCAGTTAGAGCTTCAGAGTAGGGTCTGCAAGAAGACCCAGGTTCAGATCCCCAGCTTGTGGTGGAAGCTGACTGGGTGATTTTGGACCAGTCACATACTTTCAGCCTAACCAACCTCACAGGGTTGTTGTGAAGATAAAAAGGAAGCGAGAATAATGTAAGCTGCTTTGGTCACCACTGTGGAGAAAGACTATCATTTTCCAAGGTAGAGGCTGTGGTTGAGGGGGGTGGTGGAGACGGAATGGTGAAGACAGATAAAGGCAGATAAAGGTAGGTTGGCTGTTCGGTGGGAAAGAAATAGGGTTGCCAAGTCCAGGTTGGGAAATTCCTGGACATGGGGAGGGTGGGGTTTGAGGAGGGGAGGAACTTCAGACTGGTATAATGCCATAGACTCCACCCTCCAAACCAGCCATTTCCTCCATGAGAACTACCATTGCCAGCCTCTGGGTGAGGGCTGGAGATCACCCAGAATTACAACTGTTGTCCAGGTGACAGAGATCAGTTCCCTTGGATAAAATGGCTGCTTTGCAGGGTTGAGTCTATGGCATTATACCCTACTGGGGTTGCTTGCCTCCCCGAGCCCCACTGTCCCAAGGCTCCAGCCCCAGAAGGGAGAAAGACTGTGAGACAGATAGGGGTAGAGGGGAGGAGGCAAAGGTATAAGGAATGGGATGACCATCCTGCAAGTTTCTTGCGGGACTCCACTTGTCTATCGATATATATAAAAGAAAGTCCCCTCACCGTAAAATCAAACCACTGGACTTAGAGACACCAAATTTGGGGAGAGCACTCCCACCGTGGTGTAGGTGCTCGAGAAGAAGGGATTTTTAGAAATTCGACCCCAAGGGGGTCAAAAGGGGTAAAATGTGCTCCCCCACTGCTTCCTATTGGGTACCAGGCTGCTGCCTCCTTGCACCCCCCACCAGTGTTCCCTCTAAGCTGAGTTAGTGTGAGCTGGTTCACGGTTTTTTAGCTTCTGGCTCACACATTTTGTCTTAGCTCAGGAAGGATGGCTCCAGAGCAAACTAATTTATGCGGTAGCCAAATCACCTGCTCACAAGTTTAATGCCAGTAGCTCACAAAGTAGAATTTTTGCTCACAAGACTCCACAACTTAGAGGAAACACTGCCTCCCCACTCTCTGATTGGTCAGCTGCAGAGCTCAGTGTTCTGAGGTAAAAAAACAACAACACTTACAGGAGACTGAGGAGAGCCAATGACAGTTGAGGAAATCAGGAATGGCCAACCACCTGTGAGGTGCAACAATGCTGCTGGCCCAGCCTCCCCATGGCTTCAAACATGCCTCCCACCTCCTCCTGATAGGCAGCTGCCTGTCAGGTGCAGCAGCGGGAGCAGGGTGCTTAAAGCCATCAGGGAGCCTGCCCCAGCAGTAACACCTTAGTGATCCTGCCGGCCCAGCCTCCACAGTGGCTTCTAATACTCCCCCCCTCCACTGGACAGGCAGCTGCCTGTCAGGTATAGGAGAGGAGGTAGGATGCTTACAGCTGTCGGGGAGGTTTGCTCAGCAGGACTGCCTTAGGGCTGCTGCTGGCTCAGCCTCCCTGATTCCTTTAAACACCCCCCCTTACACCACACAGGCAGGTGTTTGTCAGGTGTAGGAGCAGGGCCAGGGTACTTTAATCCATCAGGGACGCCGCCCCAGCAGGATCCAGCCTCACCAATGGCTTTAACCACACTCCCACCCACTATGGAAATATACCCCAAATTTGTAGAAAAGTGGTTTCCTTTACTAGGTTATTTAACTTCTCACAATGATGGTTCTAGAAAATTGGTTCATATGAACTTGCTTAATATCTGATTGCTCAGATGGTGTTTTGAATACATAGTTATGTCCCACTTCTTAAATGTAACATAAATGAGAGGAAATTATGTAAAAAGTAGGGGGCATGCCCTCCCCCCCAATTCAATGCCAGGCCAAACCACTGCACCAAGAAACCCAAAATAAGGGGAGCGCATTCCTACCATTACGCCACAAAGAGATTTCTGAGAAACATGACCCCTAAGGGGATAAAAAAGAGGCAAAATGTGTTCCCCCAATCGTTTTCCATGTGTCTGGCAGGGTGCTGCCTCCCCCCGCCCCCCGACTGGTCAACTGTGTACCTCAGAGTTCTGAGGTAAAACCTGCCTGCTTGCACCCACCTCCCTCTGATTGCTCAGCTGTGGATCTCAATGTTCTGAGGTAAAATCACAGTTAAAAGAGACTACATACAGTTGAGAACAGTTACAGAAATCAGCAATTCAAGATTCCTGAATAGACATTTTTCAAAAAAAGCCAGCATGGCAATTGAGTCAATGAATGTTCATGGGGAGATAGTAAAGGACCTTTCTAGGAGCCATTTTGATGCGTGCCTCCCTCACGAACCTGAAGAAATGTCCACCATATCACCACTCCTTCACACCAACTCCCACTCCCACCTCTCACCGCTCCCAAGAAAGCTCCTGGCAAACGTTGAGCTAGATACACCAATGCTACAAGAAGGAGGCAACTCAGGAATGCGGCAAAGATATTTGCACATAGTACTCCCGCAGGGCACTGAGCTGCACAGGCCAAGTACCAGCAAGATCACCCTGAGGTGCTCAGAAGAACACAGTCTCCATATGAGCAAAACAATCCAGGAACACAAGTAGACAGGCCATCACTTTTGTGGAAGGTGGCAGGAATTGACTTAACAGACGACTGCTTCTTAAATGGACAGTTCTATGTGGCCTGCTCCAGAGTGAGCTCACCAAGCAGCCTGGTGATCCTAGCACCTGAGGGTAGAACTACCAATGTGGTCTAGAGAGAGGTCCCTCAGTAGAGGGGGGGGGGGAGAAGTACGCATGTCTCACTTCATTTTTTACACTACAGTCTTCTCCACTAGAATTCCTACAACAAATGTTACACTTCAAACTTCACATAATCAGTATTATAACTGGGTTTATGAAACTTAAATACCGTAGCGAAGCATGGGTATCAGGTTAGTTTTATATATATTTTACACGGAATACTGACAGATTCTCAATAAAGAAAATCTGTAAGGATTCTGTGTAAAATATATCCATTACATTTTAAGACTTAGTAACTTTTTATTTTTTAAAAAAAGAAATTAGTCCCAATTTCACAAGCTTTTTTCAAAGTTCTCCTGAACACCTGCCCCACTTCTCACAATTGCAACCAGGTTTTAAGACTCCAGGCACTCTGAACTTGGCCAAAACATGCATTCTTTGGGATTAAGTATTTGCAATTGTGCTTGCCTTCTTAATTTATTAGCTCTCATTATTTTTCATTGCATGGGGACAGGTGAACTAAAAGACAATCACCACAAACTGCACTGTAAATCTAAATTGTTTTCAGTACAACTGAGGGAGGGAGGTCATACATCTACTGTAGTTTTCCTACAATTTAGAATGAAAACCATGTTAAAATGTTGCTCTGAAGAAGCCCTAAGGATTCTGTACAAGTGAGGTGCTAGTGAATGATAGATCAAGTACTGTTTGTTCCTCTACTGCTTCACTCAGGAAGAAACAAAAATTACAAAACCCAAGCATCACTTCTCATGCCCTCCTTTTATCAGCATATGCTATATCATAGTTTGAGAAGCTGGTATGGTCCTAGTGGCTGGGAACTGACACTGACAACCCCTCTGAGAGTCCATCCTCTACCAAATACATGACAAGCCGTCTGAGACTTCAATTCTTTGGAATGGGAGAAGGATCTCTTGCATACGCACACAAACACAATGCCTTGACAGTTTCTTGATTACATTGATAGGCAGTGGATTTAGGACACATAAAAGAATATTTCTTCACCCAACACAATTAATATATGGTAGTTACCAAGACAGGATGTGGTGATGGCCACCAACTTAGAAGGCTTTAAAGGGGAATTAAACATATTCAGGGGCAGTGCACCACTGCATGCCAAATGCTGGAGGAAGGGCAGATGTAGAGGAGGCATTAGACTCTGCACGTTCTGTAGGCCTCCTATGACATTTGGTCTGCTACCGTGGAAAACAAGATCCTGGGCTAGATGGACCATTGGTTTTATCTAGCAGGGCTCTTCTTATAGCTGATGGTTCCGGAAGACTGTGGTGAATCTTAGAGACCCAGGCTGAGATCCCAACTCTGCCATGAAGCATACTCAGTAACCCTGTGACCTCTGCAGCTTAAACTGCTCCCCAGTGTTGCTATGTGGATAACAATGGGCAGGAAGAATCTTGTGTGCCACCCTGAACTCCTTCAGGGAAAGGTGGGCTAAAAATGAGATAGATAGGATAGATTAGGAGATTTGAGACAGAGGTGTGCCAGATTCAGAGAGAGGACCTCACCAACCAACCTGGCTAGGAAAACTGCATCTAGACTGCGCAGAAAGAAGGAGCCTAGATTAGTGGGGGTGGGGTTGAAGGACTGGCATTTATTGACAAGTCCAAAGTGGGAGGAACAGGGCAGGGGTTACAGCTACTGATGCAGACTAAGGGTCAAGGGGCTAACATGAGGGTAGAGGAGTAAGGCTGCCAAGAGGATGAGTTTAGGATACCAGGCGAGCAGCAGAAATGTTACCTTTTGGCTTCTTTGTTTAGAAAGAGAGGTAGGTTTGTGCAAGGAGGGGAGGAAGGCAGAGTGACAATAACAAGTCCGATGAAGGAAGGAAGACCTGTGGTGGCAGCCCAGCTCCCAAAAATACAGGTAATACTGAGAAGCACAGTTAATCCCCATAGCTAGCACCTTCTACGGGAGAGAGGCACTGTCACCTCACCACGGGTGTCCTCCCTCCTGGCATAAACACACTTCTACCCCAGTCACAGAGAGATGACCTGGAAAGGAGATAGTGAGGACCGGGAGTGCAGAAGAACGGGGTGGGGTGGAGAATAAGATGCCGAGAAAGGTTTGGGGGGCGGGGAGGGCTTGTTGACATGGGGCTAGGCCATAAAGCCTCAGGTGGGAAGGTGTCTTGCTCGAAAGCCCTGCCTTCCAAAGAGAGAGAGAGGAGAGGCCTTTTTTGTTGCTGTGTGTTGGGGGGGGGGGGGCGACCTGGCTTCCAGGATGCCCGCGGGAGGGAAGGAGGCGGGCGACGTGGAAACAGCAGGGGCAGGTACCAGACCGCTTACCTTATAGACGTCGCCGTAGGTGCCGCTGCCTATGCGCTGGATGAGCTCAAAGTCTTCCTGGGGGTTCCTGCGGGACAGGTCGCACACCCGCCCCCCGCCAACACTCATGGCGCGCCGCCGCTCGGAGGAGGGAGCTGCGCCCCCCTCGCCCGGCTCAGGCGCCGCCACACGGAGGCCGAGGGTGGGAGGAAGGGGAAAGGAAAGAGGGTAAACAGGTGGGTGGGGGGAAAGGAAGGGGGAGGGAGAAAAGGCTTGCCTCGATCACCACCAACAACGCCACCTCCCCCTTGCCTGCTCAGCCAACATGGCGCCCTCAGCTGTCCTCTGCGCAAGCGCGCGAGGCCGTCGGACGCCTGGCGGTTCTCTGTGTAGGGCGGGAGGGGAAAGGGAGTCCCCGGAGCACCCGGGAAGAGGCGGGCCCAGGCGCCAGCGTGAGGCCGGGGAGCCAGATTCACGTGTGGCGGCGGCGGCGGCGGCAGCGACCGACGCTGCCTGCCCGTGCGCTCGAGGCCGGCCGCCTCCTGGAGGAAGAAGGTGCGGCGTAGAGCGAACTGGAGCGCGGGGTTGGAGGCTTTGCCCACTTGTCTGTGGACAAGGAATGGCAAAAGCACAAATCTCCTCAATTCATAAAGGACGTGCAAACCTTCCCTTGGATGCATCAGCAGCGCAAAAATTCAGAATAAGAAGTCTTCATTCGCGAACGTTTCGGTAGTTGACCATTTGACATCAGTTATGGGACTACCTGGTCATGGACAAAATATAAGATGTTATTTCCTTGGCGGAGAATCCGGAGTTTCATTCAGATTATTTGGAACGCTGGTTTCCTTTTCCCGAATGTATGGGAAGACATAGTAAGCTTAAAAAGTCACTTCCTGATAATTTGAAGGTTATAGCTATATATTGAATTAGCCGTTTGGATTTATTGCTCTTGTGTTTTTTTGTGATTGTGTTGTTATTGTTTTGGTTTCCTAATAGTATGTGTAACGTTGTTATAGAACTAAAATATTATTTTTTTAAAAGACTGTGGTGAGCCCCCTCTCTGCCATGATTTGTTTATTCGTTACTTCCTTTCTAGTCTGTTTTTCTAGCAAGGAAGAAAACCGAAATGACAGAAGCCATTGGACTTGCTGCCCTATGCTGTCCAACTCCTGGAGGGAGAGATGACTATGATCGCACACACTAAATAATTCATTTTCAATCCACTTTCAGTGCACTTTCCAAGTGGATTTTACTATGTGAACTGGTATTTCCTTGTACCCTTTAAATCAATGGACAGCTTTTGAACTATACTGTTCCCCCCATCACCAAAATGATTATCTCTTTCTAGGCACCACCAAGGTGTCATACCAATGCTGCATTATGAATAGCACCCTGGCAGCTCATTAGGTTAGAATACAGCTTGAACTTTAGACAGCCCCCCTCCATCATGAAATGGTGGTGGTGGAAAGTGCCATCAAGTTGCCACCGACCTCGATAGGGTTTTCAAGGCAAGAGACATTCAGAGGAAGTTTGCTATTGCCTGCTTCTGCATAGCGACCCTGGTATTCCTTGGGGGTCTCCCATCCAAATACTAGCCAGAGCTTCAGAGATCTGAAGAGATTGGGCTAGCCAGGGCCATTCTGAAATATCACACAAAACTCGTAGTTAACAGGAAAACAAGCTCAAGGAGGTATTTTGACCTAAACATTTTAATCCTATCCTTTCTTTATGAACCATGGGCAGTATACATGGCCCTCTGGCATTTATCCTCACAAGCCTGTGATATAGCTCAGGCTGAGAGAGGGAGTGGTCACCCAGTGAGTTTCATGGTAGAAGGAGGATTTGAACTGAGATGCCTCAGGTCCTAGCCCTGGAATAGGGATCTGAAATAATGTTTCAGCCCAGTACTCTAACCAGTAAACCAGGCTGGCTCTATTTTTTACATACAAGGGAATAGCAATCGGTGTGAAAAAGACACTAACACTAGTTCAATAATGACCAAAGTATTAATACAAATACAACCATATAAGCACAATATTAAAGTAGTAATATGGTTGTATTTGTATTAATACTTTGGTCACTATTGTATTAATAAAGGTAAAGGTTCCCTTGCTCGAAAGCCAGTCGAGTCTGACTCTAGGGTTGCAGTGCTCATCTCCGTTTCAAAGCCGAAGAGCCAGCGCTGTCCAAAGTCGTTTCCGTGGTCATGTGGCCGGCATGACTAAACACCAAGGCGCACGGAACGCTGTTACCTTCCCACCGAAGTGGTACCTATTTATCTACTTGAAACTTCTTGCTTTCAAACTGCTAGGTTGGCAGGAGCTGGAACTAGAGTCGGGAGCTCACTCCGTCATACGGCACACTCGGGTCTCGAACTGCTGAACTACCAACCTTCCACAGCCTGCAGTTCAGCGTCTTAACCACTTGAGCCACCGCAGCTCCTTATTGTATTAATACTGAACTAGTATTAGCATCTTTTTCACCCAGATTGCTATTCCCTTGTATACCTCAAGAAGAAACTCTTCTACTTTAATATTGTGCTTATATGTTTGTGTTTGTATTAATACTTTGGTCATTATTGAACTAGTGTTAGCGTCTTTTTCACACAGATTGCTATTCCCTTGTATACATACACTGTGTGTTCCTCTTTGGTTGCTGTTAGTCTATTTTTTACATATACTCAGCATGGTCTTGAGTTTTTAAATCTTAAAATCTGCAAGGGGCAGGGGAGGAATACTTTAAATAAATATCCAGCTAAGCATGCAACTGTAGGAAGGAAATAAATCCAAAATAAGGGAAAGGGTAAAAAAAGGATAAAAGTTGCAGTCACCACAAATAAGGGAGTGTGTACCCCACAGAAGAATGATGAATATGGTATATGTGTATATTGGAATCCATGTCTCAGCTTGAGTTGACATTATTCACAGCCAACTCGATCCTGGGTAACATGCAAATTATGTCCAAGCAGTTTTCCTGTTTCCGTTTCCCTTACAACGGCTGGATGAAGACAGGTGGTCTAAGTGTTCACAGAGAGCAGCGAACTATCCTTACACAAACAACATGCTATCTACTTTGGATAAATGGGGAGCATTTAGAAATCCTTAGGTCTGAATTCTCACAGTCTCTGCCTTCGGACTTATATTCAACTGTCAGCATCACTTCCGTATCAACATTCTACCATCTCAGCCCCGACCTGGGTAGCCCAGGCAAGCTCCACCTCGTCAGATCTTGAAAGCTAAGCAGGGCCAACCCTGGCAAGGAATACCCTCCAAGGAATGCCAGAGCCTGGGGCGCAGAGGCAGGGAATAGTAACCCACCTCTTTAAAACATCCAAGCCCCACTAGGGGGTCACCAG
The DNA here is from genome assembly GCF_001447785.1 of Gekko japonicus. NCBI lineage: Eukaryota > Metazoa > Chordata > Lepidosauria > Squamata > Gekkonidae > Gekko > Gekko japonicus. The sequence goes on along the minus strand of NW_015170321.1, from coordinate 70,442 downwards.
AAGTCAACCACGACTTCCAGGCATACAGGTATTTGAAAAAGTGTACGTGCACATGAAAACTCATACCTTGAATAAAACTTTGTTGGTCTTAAAGGTGCCACTGGACTCTAAATTTGTTCCAGGCATACACACACACGCGCACACACTCAAAATACCAAAAAAACCCCACCCCAAAACGTTCTACCATCTCAGCCCCACCTTTCAGATAGAACCATATGTAAATTAGCATGCTGGCTGCACCTCTCCTTTGAGGTCTTAGCGCAACATTTATTTTTTTAAAAACCTTCTGGTGATCTGGAATCTTTAATCAATTTAATTATGCAGCTGACCTTTTCTCTTGCATGGATTAAGTTTCCAAACACATTTGTATGTTATTTAAAAAAAGAAAGTTCAGGGCATTGGCTCTTTTCATGTTTCTTTAGTTCAAATGCTACTTTATGAATATATCAGATGTTATTTGTTTATACGTTATATGTGTTTTTATTGAATTATGTTAGAATTTTAAATATGTTTTCAAATGTTTTTAATATTTTTATTTGCACCTTTTGGGGACCTTGATGGGTGGAAAGGTGGCATGAAAGTGTTTTAAATAAATAAAATACAACATTTTTCTTGCTTATATGAATGAATATACTTTAGGGGTGTCGAACTCACTGGAAATGTGTTATTTAAAGTTTAAAAAATCTTTAATTATGTTTGTCTGTGTCCTTTATAAAGTTTATATCTCTGCTACCTGGCATTATTAGGAGCTGCGGTGGCTCAAGTGGTTAAGACACTGAACTGCAGGCTGTGGAAGGTTGGTAGTTCAGCAGTTCGAGACCCGAGTGTGCCGCATGACGGAGTGAGCTCCAGCTCCTGCCAACCTAGTAGTTCGAAAGCAAGAAATTGCAAGTAGATAAATAGGTACCACTTTGGTGGGAAGGTAACAGCGTTCCGTGCGCCCTGGCGTTTAGTCATGCCGGTCACATGACCACGGAAACATCTCCAGACAGCGCTGGTTCTTCGGCTTTGAAATGGAGATGAGCACTGCAACCCTAGAGTCGGATTCGACTGGCTTTCGAGCAAGGGAACCTTTACTTTTTACCTGGCATTACCTTTTATGACACTCATAGCCCGGCCCAACAAGGTCTCATATATGTCAGATCCAGCCCTCATAACCAATTAGTTTGAGATCCCTGCATAATGTTGGATATTATTTCACATTAGTTGTTGCTTTGGTTATTTAGGTAAACTCTTTGGGGGGGAGAGATAGATTCAGGTGGGTAGTCTGAATCTTTGAGGGGGGGTTATCAATCATATTCCTCTGATGGAAAGTCCCACAATAGGGCTTTCTCAGCCATGACCCAGTATGTCTAGGTGGAGACAGTCCACCAGGTACCTTATATTCAAGGAATTTACACCAGCAAGTTGTATTGGGCCTGGGACCATACTGGACAAGACTAAAATAATATACTTGCTGTGGCCAGCCCCTAGGAGGACTGGCTGCCATGTTCTAAACCAGTTGTTTGGTAGTCAGCTCTATCTCTCCCTTTCATCAAGATGCATGGAAGCTGTGTTTGATTGTTAAGGGACTGGATGAGGGTGAACAAATAGAAATTAAATATGTCTGAGCAATCTGAGGATCTTCTTTCAATGGAAATTCTAGATCGGGTGATAAATCAATTTTCAGATACTGAGGAAGTTGGGGTAGTGGAGGAAGAACTGACTGAGCTACAAAGTGACATTGAACTGAAGCTAAAGTTTAAGAAATTGTACCAAGAGTTTTGGTTACAGAAGGAAATTTCTGATCGCTATCCTTCACTATGGACATTGCTTATGAAGTTCCTTGTTGCATTTCCAACATCATACTTGGTGGAACAAGGTCTTAGTGTGGCCATGCAACTTCTCTTCAAGCAAAGAAATCAGCACTAGGTTACTAAACGTGGTGATTTAAGACTCCTGCTAAGTGACTTTAAACCAGACATTGGGAAACCTGCATCACTTCATCAAGCCCACCCATCACATTAAGAATTTACTGAACAGTGAAGTAGTTACTAAATGCGGTATCTAAGATTCTTGCTAAATGATTATCAGACTTTTAAAAGCTGCTATTGCTGGGTAAAATTAATCAATTTTGTTGAATCAATTAAACTTAAGTTTTAATTGGATTTTGAATAAAGGTGCAATTAATTCTTACTGTTTTGAAATGTATTATTATTATCTTCCTTAGTGGGTCATGCAAACTGCTATTCTGAATAATGCTTTTTATAACCCAGGAGTCACTAGGGATTAATTTATGGAACCAAGGGGGCAGTGGCCTGAAAAACTTTGGGAACCTTGGCATTAAACTGCCTCCACATCTCATGTATTTGCATTAATTTTATTTATTAAAATATTTCTATCCCACCTTTCCTCATGGCTCAAGGCACCTTCCAAACTACAATCTAAAATTTGAAAACAAAATAAAATCCCAAATAATTAATCTCCCCCTAAAAAATACTGGCATACTTAAAACCCCTGGCAAAATATAATGGCCCTGCAATGCCTCCTGAAGATTTTTACAACAGGTCTCCCCTCCCCTCCCTTGCCTAGGGAGCCCATTCCACAGGGAGCTACAAAAGGAAAAGAACGGACACTGGGTGATGTCAGGGAGGCTACCTTGGGGGTGGGGTGGCAGCCCTGGGACCGTAGTTGACATAGAGCAGAGGTGGCCAAACTGGGTTAGCATAGGAGCCATGTAGAATAAATGTCAGATGTTTGAGAGCTGCAAGACATGAACAAATATTACACACGTTTTTATTGAAAAATATGCAAATTTGCTCTTTATTAGTATTAAATGAGACTGCCAAAAATAAAAACAAAAGGGGTAAAAACATATTGATAATGATATCTATTTGTCCAATGATATTTATTTGTTTGCTAGTGATATTTATTTGTCTGAGAGAGAGTGCGCAAATAGATGGGAGGAGGGAGGGAGATGTGGAAAGAAAGCAACTTTAACTTTAAATGTGTCCTCCAAGCCCCCCCATGCCCCCACGTCAGCTGGCTTGGCTTGGAGAAGGGATTTAAAGAGACAAATGCCTTCTCCAAGCCAACCAGTGGGGAGGGGTATTGAGAACGCATTTAAAGTTAAAGTTGCTTTCTTTCTCTGCTCCCCTCACACACACCTCAAGCCTACCCAGGGAGGGGAACATTGGCTGGGGAAGGGAATACAAATTGGGGAGGCATGCCTCCCCTTCACTTCCCCAGATGCCCTGCCGGGACCCACACAATATGTGTGAAAGAGCTGCATGTGGCTCCTGAGACGCACTTTGGCCACCCCTGGCATAGTGGGACATATGGGAAGAGACAGTCCTTTATATATGTGAATCATAGGCTGTGAAGGGATTTAAGCACCCTTAACTGAATTTGGAAACACACAGCCAATGTAGTTGTTCTAGGACAGCCCATGAAAACCACATTCTGGACCAGTGGCATTATCAGGCTTGCCTTGAAGGGCAGCTGAATGTAGAGTACTGTTGACTAAAGTTCCACTGGAGAGGAAGGAATCAGAATGTACTCTGAATGAGCATATTAAAATGGAGTGGGTTACACCTGTTTTTACCCCAGTGTCTGGAGCACACATAACAATGCAATGGGGTAGATCCTACCTCTGTTCTTCCACTCCACTGAGCAAAGTTTGAAACCTTGCTTCCACCAGCCTAAAGAGCCACTTAAGCTGGAGTAAGGCTCCTTGAAGGGCCATTGGTCCCCTTCAAAATGTCCCTTGGATATTGAAGTATCACAATACAACTTGGCATGTATGTTTACAACTTCACACAATTCCTTCCTTTGAAGTTCAGGCACCAGTTCTGCTCCTATACATGAAGGAAGATGCACTAAACATTCTGTTATCTGAACTGAGGCCCTTTAATGTCTAAGGCTCAATCTCAGAACATGTGCACCAGTCTATATTAATAAAACACAATATTGATACACATGTACCAAGTCTGAGTCTGAAATCAACACCTTTTTCCAACAAAGCCTCTGAACAGGTTGTGTGATAGGTAGAAAATCAAAGCATGCGGCTTGTTTGTTCACTGTATCTTTTACCAGTTGAATGTACTCCTGCCACATAATCTTTAAAGGTACAGGAGTCCTGCCTGGGGTTGTGGGTGATCAAGTGGACCCCTCCCCCCCCGAGCCCCAGCCTAAAATAAGCTACATTTATTAAGATAAATAAATCAAGCTCAATAAATTGCTATGGTTATTATGAGAGAGCTTGAGAACTCCAACTTTTAGGCACCTAGAATAATTTGCATCTGACTGAAGATTTTTGTTGGACTCTAGATACATGGATGGTGCATTATGCAGAATCAGGACCCTTGTCCATCCAGCTGAATGTAAAACTTTGGTGTGTGTGTGTGTATCTATCTATCTATCTATCTATCTATCTATCTAATAGCCATCTAGTGGGAGAAAATGATGTTCTAGGTGGGAAATAATGTGTCTAAGACTAAGGCTGTGGTCACGGTGGAGTTTAGGCATGTTCTGGGTGCATCTCTAAGTGCGCCGGTCAATGCTCCCTCTAAGCGGTGGGGTCTTGTGAGCGAAAATCCTACTTTGTGAGATACTGGCATTAAAGCTGTGAGTAAGAGCTTTGGCTGCTGCATCAATGAGTTTGTTCTGGAGCCCTCCTTCTTGAGCCGAGACAAAAATGTATGAGCCAGAGGCTAAAAAACTGTGAGCTAGCTCACACTGACTCAGCTTAGAGGGAACACTGGCGCCGGTTCATATTGTTGTGGTAAGGACCAAACAGACAGCACACCCTGCGGCAGTTTTCCCGCATGCTCTTCCAGTGGCGAGGCTTCCACATTACTGTAGCACCTCAACCACAGAACGTGCTGCACAGTTGGTTTCTTTAAAAAACAGGCAGGCACATGCCCATATGCACTCATGTACTTATGCGAATATCGGCAGCTACTAAAAACCCCCACACCTGGCAGAAACAGATCTGTCAGTTCAGGCTTTCCCTCCGGCTTCAGTTCGCAACAAGGGAGTTCAGACAGCCGGAAAAACGGAGTGGAAGTGCTGGCATCCGTAAAGACCAGACTTTCCCCAGTGCCTGGTTACTCTGCTTCCGAAGTGGGGCAAAATAGGGTGGCCATGACTAGGGGCATGGAAGGCAGATGTCATTGTCTGATCATGCTCTTTAAATCCACAAAGGTACTGCAAGGATATTGCTGCAAACTGCTCATGTGACTACAGCCTTCGTTATCTGATTTGAGGGAATTAAGTTATTTGCTGTAATATAACACATGTGTAATTGATAAAGCTAAAATGTTAGCATTTGTGGTTGAGACTTTGCTAATTCTGCCCACCCTGGCCTCATGGAAGAGGGACTAAACTAAAGGGTGTCCATCTCGGAAATGGAAATGCAAGACTGGAAAGGGGATGTCCTATTTGAATGTAAATGCTTCAGGCAAGTTCTTGACCTGTCTTAGTGCAAGGCTGGAAAAAAGTATCCCTGGGAAGAGATGCAGCTTACTGTTTGCTGAACTGCTGAATCACTGTACTGAGAGTGTCTGCTCTGGTATGGCCCCTCTTCCTTTACACTTGCACTAAAATCAGTGGGGAAGAGGAAAGGCTTCCATGGTAGCACTTCACTGATGAAAAGTCACAGGAGCTATTGTGTGCTAGGCAGTTTAATTTTCACAATGCCTTCTAGACATCAGGCCAAGGGCATTCAGGAACATCCCTACAGGAACTGTTAAGACCATGTAGGGCCATCCCTGCTCTATCTATGGCACTTTGGCACTGGGTCTTAATGTTATACACTTGGGGGAATGCCTTAGCATTTGGTGCTTGTTCGTGTAGGTTTCCTGTTTTAATTAAATATGGCCCCAGGCACACGGGCCGGATATCGTGCGGGGGGGAGGCGTGGCTAATTGCCCCGGCGCAGTTTGATCCGCGATTACGCGATCAGACGCGCCACCAGCACAGCACGGGTCTTTCCCTCGGCGCCAGTGGGTAAATGAGGGACCGGAGGGGAATGCCGCACGCCAGCATGATCACACCACGGGTGTCTGAAGGCAGCCCATGGCAAACGTTTACTAGTACCTTGGAGGTACTAGTTTTTAAATGCGCATTGTCGGCGGTAAGCCATGGGTGCGCTCCACTTCCCAGATGTTGGGGTGTGATCGGGCCGGATAATCCGCCCACCTTCCATGCCTCTCCCGCGGCAACTTTGCCTGTGACTGGGGCCTACGTTTATTTTGCCCTACTGATTTGTGACAACAGGAACACTCAAACATTTATATGAAATCCCGGTTTGGTGGGTGCAGGGGCTTAAAGCAAGAAGGAGAAAGATCCCTGAATCCAGCCCCTGGCTTGAAGCAAGTGGTTACACCCATATTGTCTATGCATAGCACTGATCCTCCGAGAAAGGCTTTCCAGAGCACCTGGTATCTAATCCCAGAGTGAGAACCTTTTCACTGGAGATTGCAGGGGCTGAACCCACGGCCTGCACAACCACTGATTATTATTCTCGTGGCAAGAGTTTTGAATCCACTGTGTAAAGTAGAAAACGGGGCTGAGGGATACAGTGTAGGTGGCTCCAACCAGCCTAGGACTCATCGCCCCTGGACGCCCTCTCCTCAAGAGGTGTGTTTCTGGAGGGGGCGAGAAGAACAGTTATAATTAGAGAGACAGGAGACACAGTCTTCATATGCCACAATGGAACCCCTTTCTTCTACAGAAGCACTGCACATCTCTTGGCACAGCGTTGCCCGCGCTCCAGTCTTCAATCACTGGCACAGTTCTCTAGGAGTAAGTCCCACGGGAATCAGTGGGTTCACTTCCGAGTAAAAAACATGCGCGGGTTCGGGCCTGCGCGGCGCTTTCCCCCCGCCAAAGGCTTGCGTCGCTTTCCTGCCGTCGCCTTTCCCTTCGCGCGCGGAGCTCTCCAGGGCACGCCGGAGTGGCAGGCGAGACTGCCCTTCTGCGCTGCTCCCCCTGTCGCCCGTCGGGAGTTGCTGCAAGTGCCCGAGCTGTCCTTTGTGCGCCGCGGCCCGCCCTTGGGGAGTGGACAATAAGCGCGGGACGCCGCCTGCCCGCCCAGTCCGTGCCTTGGCCGTGCGTGAGCCGGGGGTGCTGCTCCCTCCTGGCCGCCCGCCCGCCCGCCCGCCCAGCCAGGATGTGCGGGGGCTCTGACGGCAGGGGCGTCCGCTGAGAGGGGAGCAGAGCGGACGAAGGGGGCGTCCCCACCCCGAGCCAGCCATGGGCGGGCGAGCGCTGGTGGGCGCGCTCAGCCTGTGCCTCAGCCTCTGCTCCCTGGCGCTGCTCGTCACAGCCATTTTCACCGACCACTGGTACGAGACCGACCCCCGGCGCCACCGGGAGAGCTGCGAGCACCGCGCCGGCAGCGCCCACCCGCCCGAGCAACGCCGACGCCTCCTGCCCCTGCCGCACTTGCCCTTGCGAAGCGCCCAGCAGCGGCTCCCTCGCGGCGGCGCCTGGGAAGCGGCGGCGGCAGCGGCAGCGGCGGCGGAGCCTCCCCCGGGCGACGTGCTTCTCTTGGACCACTGGCCAGCCCTCCTGGGGCTCGGGGTGCTGCAGTCCCGGTGTGGCCGTCCGCTCTTCGCCACTTACGCCGGGCTTTGGAGGAAATGCTACCTGCTGGGCGTCGACAGGGACCTCGATAGCCTGGTGGAGCGAGGTAAGGGGAGGAGGACGAGAAGGGGGGTGGCACCAGCTGGCGTTCTTCTCCTCGGTTCCACCCTCCTCCCCAGATGCACCTCCCTCATCGCCCCCTCCAGTCCTTGGATTACCATAGAATGCAACACACACACCCCGGACCACCGTGCACCCCGTCATTACTGCTCTAATGCATGGCTGGGATACCTTCTTCTGGCTCTTCCCCAAGTCGCGGCCACTGGTAGTCTGCCATTCCCCACAACTCCATCCGCATCTTCCCCGACTACCTCCATGCAAAGTCAAGACACCAGTCTCCTCCCAATGCAGTTACCTTAGGTCCCCCTTACCCTTGTGTTCACGTACCATGGGCACATAACTCACAGGCACACCCCTCTTCCACTCCCCCCAGTGACACTTCTATGCAAAGTCACTTGTTTAGCGCACAAGATCACTTAACACAGCATTGGCACATCCCCCCATTTCCCTGCTGCATTGTCACTGCAACTTGTGTCAGTTCTGGTAATTGTCCTTATGCCCTCCAGTGAATTGCTGGCATGCAGTTCTATCTTACAACTCTCCTCCATATCAACCATGCTTTGTACCCTACTCCGCTTCCTCCTAATTAATGCATAGGGTGCTCTATAAATGTGAAGATAAGAGGAGAAGGGTACAGTCCATTGAGAATCTGCTGGGTGCATTAGTGATAGTGTGCATTGAGTAGAGACCACAAACTGGCAGGATCTTCAATATATTCCCTAAAAGTAATCAAGATGTTTCTGATTTATGTTCACTATTCAGTGTAGCCCAGTACTTCTCAGTTCATGGACACTGGACCAAACACATCAAACAAATGCAGTGCGTGGTCAATCTGTAGTCAGCTTCTTCATCAGCCTCCTTATTGCATTAATGCTATGAATTAGTCCATCTACCTTATGTATAAAATTGGGCACTCTTGATCCATTTCTCCTAATCCTTCACATTTTCTTCCATGCTCCCCTGAGTTTTTTTCAGATACCAAGGCATAGTAACTGCACATAATCCCTCACATATACCCGTTTGCCACATCGAAGCCCCACACTCCCATTCTCTGGTGTTTTATTCACAAACAACATGACATGACTGTGCTTTTAATAATATTTTGGTAGTGGAATTATCATGCTAACAAATAGTAAAATAGCTGCCCTTCCCCCCCCACAGGTGCCAATCAAGAAAGCAGCTAAACCAAGCCACCCATATACAAGGTCACTATATACTCAAGAGATTCACTAGGTATGCAGGGAAAAAACCCTTTGTAAATTAACCAAAAGAAATGGAATCCCTTTGCCCCCCCAAAAACAGGCTTGTAAGGACTGAGTATGCTCCAGAAGCTATGAAATGCTGAGACAGTTGTGAGTCAGGAGAAGGGGGAAAAGTTGGGAGAGGAAATTAGTCTGTTCAAGTCACTTATACAATCCTGGGGAGGGAGATATTTTTTTGGGGGGAATTTTCAGATTGTTCCTGCCCCCAAAACGATTTCCTGAGGAGTTCCCTCAGTTTGTGTTGTCTTTACTCCTCAAAATACAAATCCCCTTTGCAGGCAGCATTTCCTCTTATCGCTTCTACACATTTTTTTTACTCTCTCAGCATGAGTATCTTTTTCTCCTTAACCTTAACCTTCCTTTCACAATAAATAGGCATTGTTTAATGTCTTACCAAACATCCCCAGCATTCACTTTTGCTTTAAACACCCAAGAACCATGAACCATCTTCATGCAATGATATGACAGGTCTCCTAGCCTGAACAAAACCTAGCATCTTGTCCCTTAGTGCCTTAGTACTATGTACTGCTCTTGCTTCTACCTCTGGTACACAAACCTCAAAAGCAGGCTTCTAACAAAGCACTGGGTGTTTATCAGAGGCACTTTATGTGAGGCACGCAAAAATTATTCACACTGAAACCTAACAGGGCTGGAGTTTAAATTACTTCAGTTTCATTAGCTTTAATTTATGGATGTAAATTATTTTTAGCAAAAAAAAGTGAAGGTATTTTTATGGGGTCATAATGTTAACAGTTATGCCGGCGCAGACTCTGTGTTAATGTCTTGCTCACTGCTAATTCACTTAAATAACATGCATGCGCACGCGTGCACACACACAGAGTTCTGCATTCTTCTCTTCTCTTTGCATCCTTAGGTATTGCTGCTTCTCCTTCCCAAATCACACTACTTGTGAACCCTAAAGGAATGTTTGACCTGTATAATCTATATATATAAAAGAAAGTCCCCTCACCATAAAATCAATGCCCAGGCCAAACCGCTGGACCTAGAAACACCAAATTCAGGGAGAGCGCTCCTACCATGACGTAGGTGCTCACTAAGAAGGGATTTTTAGAAATTCGACCCCTAAGGGGGTCAAAAGGGGTAAAATGTGCTCCCCCCATTGATTTCTGTGCGGCTGCCAGGCTGCTGCCTCCTTGCACCCCCCACTCTCTGATTGGTCAGCTGCAGAGCTCCGTGTTTTGTGGTAAAAAACCCAACAGTTACAGGAGACCGCAGAGAGTTCATGACAGTAGAGGAAATCAGGAACGGCCAACAACCACCTGTGAGGTGCAGTAATGCTGCTGGCCCAGCCTATCTGATGGCTTCCAACACACTCCCCCAACCTCCTACACCTAACAGGTGTCTGTCAGGTGCAGCAGTGGTTGCAGGGTGCTTAAAGCCCCGAGGGAGCCTGCCCCAGCAGTAACGCCTTAGTGATCCTGCTGGCCCTGCCTCCACAGTGGCTTCTAATAATCCTCCCTCCTCCCCCTCCTACACTGGACAGGCAGCTGCCTGTCAGGTGTAGGAGAGGAGGTGGAATGTTTACAGCCGCCGGGGAGGTTTGCTCAGCAGGGTTGCCTTAGCCCTGCTGCTGGCCCAGCCTCTCCGATGCCATTAAATACAATCCCCCCCAACACCAGACAGGCGGGTATCTGTCAGGTGTAGAAGCAAGGCCAGGGTACTTTAATCCATCAGGGATGCTGCCCCAGCAGGATCACCTTAGCATTGCTGCTTGCCCAGCCTCTCTGATAGCTTCCAAAACACTCCCCCACCTCCTACACCAAACAGGCAGTTGTCTGTCAGGTGCAGTAGCGGTCGCAGGGTGCTTAAAGCCACGAGGGAGCCCACCCCAGCAGTAACACCTTAGTGATCTTGCCAGCCCCACCTCCACAGTGGCTTCTAATACTCCTCCACCCTCCCCTTCCTACACTGGACAGGCAGCTGCCAGGAGGAGGCAACTTAGGAATGCGGCAAAGACATTTGCGCATAGTACTCCTGCGGGGCACAGAGCTGCGCAGGCCAAGTACCAGCAAGATCACCCTGAGGTGCTCAGAACAACACAGTCTCCATATGAGCAAAACAATCCAGGAATACAAGCAGGCCCGTAGCCTGCGTGGGGCCCACGGGGCCTGGCCTTCCCGCTGGTTTTGCGGCCCCCCTCCCCAATCAGCGCTGCCGCCGCCTCCTTCTCTGGCCCTGACTGTCAGGGTCCCGGCTCCGGCCACAGCCCTTCCTGCCTTGGCGGCGGCCTGCCTATCGCTTCCCACCCCCGCCCCCGGCGGCGGGCCCGCCTTTCCGCCCGCCTGAAAGTGGGGGCTGACCGGCCGGACGATGGAACTCTCCGCAGCCGCAGCCCGAGAGGGGAGGAGAGGCAAGGCGACCCCGGCAGCAACAGGCAGCGCCTCCGCCCGCGCGCCTCCGAGACGCAACGCGGGCGGCCCTCCTCGCCACACGTGCGCCGGCCGTGCCGCTCCGCTCTCCGAGAGGCCTTTCTGGATGTCACATTTCAAACTTCACATCATTGGTATTATAACTGGATTTATGGAACTTAAATACTGTAGCGAAGCACAGGTATCAGGCTAGTCTTAGATATAGCTGTTAGTGTTCTGAAAAAGAAAGTTACAGTTCCTGTGTGATAGTACAAGTTTCAGGTTACATCTTCCTATCATGTGGCATGTTCTGTTTTTTTTTTTTATTTGGACTGAATCCTGTGGATAGTTATAAGGTATACTGCATTTAGTGAAAATTTTTCTGATCAAAATCTTTTCAGACAAACTTCTGCTTAGGGCAAAGTACACATAGATGCAGACACATTTTTGGAACTTGGCAAACAAAAAAGTGACTTGGAAGGAGCGGGAAGTAATCTGCAGGGAAAGGGTCAAGCATACCTTCTCTTTCTCTTTTCCAGATTGATCTCCCCCTACTCCATTGCTTCTCCTTATTTGTTAATGAATGTAATTGTACTTCTGCCCTCAGGGAAGCAGCCAGCGGGTTCATTATTAAATCAAATGATACTATTCCAAAGTTCAGTTCTGTTCTCTTATTGTCTCTATGCAGAATAGGGGCGCTCTGGGAAGAGGTTCAATGAATCCACTCAAGGAATGTTCTTAGAACTTGTTCAGAAGGTGTCTCTGTCCAGTCTATGAGAGGTGACCTGGAGTTTAAAAGTAGAAAACACAGGTGTTTTTAAAGCAGAGGTGTTAAACTCATTTATTGCAACGATCAAATCTGACATAAATGTCACTTTGTTGGGCTGGGCCATGTGTGTGATAAAATGTAACCTGAGGTACCGGAGCTATAAACTTTATAAAGATTATTTCAGATGCTGAATGGCAGTCGACTTGATTGGATTAGGTGTGATATGCAGAGGAGTAGTAGGTGTGGAGATATCAGTAGGGTTGCCAAATTGACTCCCCCCTCGGAGCGGGGGAGCCTTGCCAGCATCTGGGAGGTCGCGACAATGCGCGTGCGCGCGCCTGCAGCACGTCACCAGAAGTGACGTGCGACGTTGCTGATGTTGGGGGCGTGGCCAGGCTCATTGGGGGGGAAACCATATGGTTTTCCCCCCGACAAGCTCAGCCACGCCCCCAACGTCTGCAACGTGGCTGCGTCACCTCTGGTGACGCAGCTTCGGGGGCGGGGTTCCCCCCAGGCCCCAATTCCGCCGGGGCGGAAATCGGGGCCTCCGAAGCGGGGGATTCCCCGCCCCCAGGCCCATTTGGCAACCCTAGATATCAGCATTGGTAATGAGACAGGAAACCTTGGTCTCAGTTTGGTCCAGGAAGATTCAGTCAAGGAGGACGCAAAGAATAAATGGAAGTAAGTCTGAAGAAGTGAGCAGTGACTCATGAAAGCACATACCCTACCACAAATTTTGTTAGTGTTTAAGATGCTACTGGATTCTTACTCTTTCTACTGCTATTAGAAACCACAACATTCAAAAAACAGTGGGGGGGCATTTTAACCTTCCAGGACATTCAGTTGCTGACCTAAGAGTAGCAGTTCTCTTACAAAGGGATTTCAAGGGGAGATTAGAAAGAGGGACTGCTGAATTGGAACTGATAATGAAACTCAAGACAATGCATCCTCCTGGACTGAATTGAGACCTAGGTTTCTTCATGGTTGGATTCATGGACCTCCCACAGTTCTGCAGGGCCGTGAAAACAGAGCTTTTTAGGCAGACATTCTGATAGGAGCAGCACCTCACCAGCTGCGCTCTGTGTTGACTCAGACCCAGAAATGACCTAGCGCTCTCTAACTGCACTTTACTGTTTTCTATCGCCATCGATATAAATGCTTTTAAATGATGTATTTGTAATTTTATAAGATGTATATTGTTTTATTAGTTTTACGGGAGCCGCCCTGAGCCCGCCTCGATGGGGAGGGCAGGGTAGAAGTCAAAGCAATAAATAAATAAATATGCTTGGTTGAAACATCGTACCCAATGAGTGCTCATAAATGGCTCTGTATCTACGTGGAGGGAAGTCTCAAGTGGAGTGCCGCAGGGCTCGTTCCTGGACCCGGTGTTGTTCAGTGTTTTTATAAATGACGATCTCTCCAAGTGCCATGGGATGGACTCTCTCTCTCTCTCATACCTGGAATAAAAAAATTTTGGGTCTTAAACAAAGGACTCCCCCCCATACCTGGAATTAAAATGTTTTGGGTCTTAAACAAAGGACTCTTCCCCCCACATACTGGGAATAAAATGTTTTGGGGTCTTAAACAAAGGACTCTCCCCCCCATACCTACCTCCCTCTGAAGAAAAACTGTGCTTCTACCTACAATAAAATGTTGCTGGTTTTCTTAGAAATCCCACGAGATGCCATTTTCTCCCCTGTCTCTGGTTCTTTCCCTCCCCCTCCCTTCCCAGAGGAGGGAGAGGAGCACTTAGCCAATCGAGGGAAGGGAGGCTTGGCTTTCTTTCTGTCCTCTGTGAAGCAGGAAATAGGAGCTGCGATGCAGGGAACAGGAAGCAGCAGAGAGCCAGTTGCTCGTGGGCCAGATAGGAGCCCTGTAGGGGCTGGATCCAGCCTGCAAGCTGTATGTTTGACACCCCTGTGTTAGAGTTTCATTACCTGAGGCCGTGTAATGAGACTCTAATGGGTACCTTTTTTGACCCAAGATTTGTCCTGTAGCATCCTTGGTATAATATGCAGACTAGATTGGTGAAGCTGTACCCAAGTACAACACTTTGGGACTAGTCTTTTAGAGAGAGAAAGAAGCATAAAGGCCAGGAAAAGATGTATTCTTGTCATTACATATCTTGTTCAGCAAAAGCTGTAATATTGTTCCTGAAATCAAGAATCAAAATGGTAGCTGCAATAGTAGCCGGCGGGCAGGCAAACAAGCAGGGCGGCCGGGGGGGGGAGACCGGCCTCGAAGTGGGCGTGCGGGGGGGGCCCCTCGCTGCTGCCGCCGCCCCCGCGGCCTCGGGGACATCGAGGGTGGGGATGGAGGAGACGGAGCTCTTCTCCCCCCCCCCGCGAGTATCGCGGGTCCCCCTCTTGTAATTTTCTAATGGCCATGTATAAGTCATCTGTGATAGCTTGTTGGGAACTTACTTTCAGGAACATGAGTTAGTATGTCAGGCTAACCAAACTGTTAAATTATTAGTGAGAAAGAACACATTATATTGCATATAGAATATATTGACTCAAGTAAAGCCCCCCATGTTCAAACGTTTCCTGTGGTCTATAATTTTTAATATGCAATTAGAAGCAAGGGAAATAGTTCCAGGAGGGGAAATACTGTGTGGGGTATGTGTGTTACACATCTGTGTGTGTAAGCACCATTCCCTCATGTATGTAGATTGTTGCAGCTTTGTACAGTCCAGAATTTACCACATGAATACCAGAGTATCAGTCTGGGATTTGTTCAGGCATAATACCCTATGCACGTTTTCATTGTGCTGAATAAGCAAATATGAAACCCAAAGAAGACCTCCATACATGAGTACCCACAACATGAAGTGGGGATATTATAGCTCAAGAGTGACTAGAGCTATTACGCCCATAGCTGTGGAGAATCATTTACATGGTATAATAGTGCTTAGCAGAATTGCATAACCTCTTCCAAAGCTTTTGCGCAACAGTGCCAACGGTACTCTTAAGGGAAGGGTGGAATGAATCCAAAATCTGGGGGCTGATATGTCACATTCCTTGAATTTGTGGAGACATTGTTGGCAGGCTAGTAGTGCCTAGAAGCTGGTTCCAGTGCTGAAATAAACAAAAATGACTAACTGTCAGGAGTGCATCAAGCCTACATATTGAGAGACAAGGGTCAGGAAATTAATACACCTCCTGAAGCGGAGGCAGAAGCATAAAAGGAGGAGTTTCAGGGGAGGGGGGAAGATTGTATTCAGATTAAAGAGCTTTTAATGTATCACCACCACCACCCCTTGAGCAGTGAGATCAGGATCAAGCCCTTTACTTCCCTCATAATTCCTGGTGTGTGTAGGAATTAATAGAAATGGATATGTAGAAATGAATCCAGTGATTCCAGGTTCTATTTGAATATAGGATCTGCCTTGAGTAATAGGTTCTGAATTCATTAAGCAAAGTGCTTGCAATATCTACCAGCAAGGGAGATCCCTCATTTCCATAATTTCTGGATGTCTGATCTAGGAATTCAATTTAGAGCATTTTGAGGGGGATGTAGAAAGAAGCAGGAAGAAAGTCTTGAGCCCAAAGCCTACTCTCAGTCTCAGGCATTTTGGTTGTCACCTTACAGGGCTGGATTAGGCCCCATCTGGGGGTCCAAGTCTTTGTGTCAAAGTTATATTTTTGTAATTCTTTGTGCTACATACAAATTGCCTTGCCTGGCACCCCAGTTGGGTCCTCCATTTTGGAATCACTGACCTAGGACACAAGATGGTTAGCCTATGACAATTTAACTTCCCCATTTGTGTAGCAATCCTGCTAACCTCTGTTCTGTCTTGGGGCTTTAAAGATGCCTTGTTTCACTGCTTTATTAGTCTACTAAACCCACTGTGACTCCGGTATACTGAAAAAGACACATGTAGCCCTTTTAATAATGCCTTTTTTTTCCCTCCGGGAGGAAATAGAAAACCTAGTCAGCTGGCATTTTCATCATCTGCTTTCTCCACTCTGGAGTGTGACTTTCTGTTTACAAGCACAACAGTTCACCAGAAAATGAAGTCCTTGGCTGCGGTCACACGGAGCATTAGTCACGCTACAGAGACGGAAAATAGGCGGATTTTCCGGGCGCGATCACAGCGCCACATCTGGGAAGCGTAGAGCTCCCGTGGCGAACCCGAGGCTTCCTGCTGGAAGATGCGAGTAAAAAACTAGTACCTCTGAGGTACTAGTTTCTGGAAATTGCGGGGCAAGGGCGGGCGCCTGATCGCGTTTCCGGTGGTAGGTCGTGGCATCCGGCGCCCTCCCATGTCCCGTTGCTAAAAGGTTTTTTTCCCCAAGTCTCCATGGGATGCACACAAGCACCCAACGGTGCATGCACACACTTCGTTTTAAAACAAACAACAGAGCCCCCTCGACTTTTCCGTACCCCCCACTCCTGGCTCGGCCTGCTCGAGAGGAACTCTCTGCACCGGGCAGCAGAGGGGGAGGTGCAGGGGGGGGCGTGGCGGGAGGGCGGCCCGGCTGAAGCTCCTCCTGGAGGGGACCAGACGGAGGACACAGTTTGCATTCCTCTGCAGCCCTGGAAGGGGTTAAACTCGCGGAGCCTTTTGCTAGAGAGGCCGCTTCTTTGCCGTGCCACAGGATTGTCCTGTGATTGGCACGTCCCCCCTGACCACCGGACCTGGACGGGACCTCTACAAAATGTCTGATCGCGCAACCCTGCGTTATTTTGCTCCGGGGCAAACAGCCACGCTTCCCCCCCGCATTTTCCTGCCCATGTGACTGGGGCCCTTATAGGGCAGCCAAACTTTGAAAAATGGATTAAGGGTTTGCAGGATGGTCAACCAGTTACGGTAGCATGCTGGACTCCTGGTTTACAGGAATGGGAAAAATAATTTTTGATAAAATCTTAAACCAAAAAATATCTAATCTTGTTTGTGATTTTCAGCAAGGGAATCAGGGCGCTGGTGGCTCAAGGCTACCCATTAACTTTATGGGTCAGTGGGGATTTCAGCCTAGGTTCTCTGCAACCAGCTCAGCACTCCAGTCATGGAATCCCCTGACCCAAATCTTGCCCACTGAGCAGCACCAAGCAGCTTCTGAAGCTTCAATCCAAAGGAAAACAGAGGAAGTGATGAATGTGGCTGATATTGATTGATTGGAATGAACCCTGATCCACTGCTCAGAATTCCCTCCTCAGAAAATGGCTTTTTCATAAAACTGGTTGTTGACCACCTCTGGCCAGTAAACTGCATCAGCTGGTAATCTCACACAATCACAAGTGGTGTACATTAATTTAAAACAGGTTTCACTTTAATATTACGTGAGTACATAAGGAACTGTTGATCACACTATTGATTTGAAGAAGTGAGCAGTAACTCACAAAAGCTCATACCCTGCCACAAATTTTGTTAGTCTTTAAGGTGCTGCTGGACTCTTCCTTTTTTCTACTGCTATTGATTTATTCATTTATATTTCACTTTTCTCCCCACTCATGACCCAGGGTGACTTACAACAGTCTCTCCCCACCATTTAATCCCCGCGATGACTGCCTCTGAGGTGGGCTAGGCTGAGAGTGTGTGACTGGCCCCTGGTCGTCCAGCAAGCTTCCATGGCAGAGTGTGGAATCAAACCAAGGCCCCCAAGCTCCCAGCCTGGCACTCTAACCACTATGCTACAGTGGCTCTCATCACTACCAAATAATGTATAGAAATCCAAATAGTAAAGTGAAGCCCACGATGGGAGCCTTCTGCGGTTTTTGGTCAGTGGGAGCTGGGAGTAAACAACATGAAAACCAGATCAGTGTTTGAAACCGTTGCTTGATGGTTCTCCTTACCCTGTTCCATTGCTCTCTAGAAACCCAACTAACTCCGCAGACATAACCTTGGTTTGTTTTACTCGGTTGTTTGCAGATATAGGCTTTTCCTATATATGATGCACACAGCATATCATACTTGTTAAGGCACAGCACAACACTATTTGTTATGATGAAATGTTTCAGCGTAATGCCTCCGAAACAGCAAACATGCATTCACTAGATTGTCTAGAGAATTAGGCTGTAAATTGTTTTAATTGTGATGTGTGAACTGAAGTGATGGAGTTTATGTCAGCATTGGTCAGAGATATGCTTCTCTGTTCGTAGTGAAATGTAAAAATAGATATTGCTTTAAGTGCTTTCATGATCATAATCGGCAGAATCATTATGGCATTTCACTACTTGTTTCTCTAGGGGGGACATTTAATATTTATAGCCATCTACATTGTATAGCAGAAGGAAATAGCTTCCTTGCAATAGATGCTGGGGCTTCTCAACCTGACTCTGCTCATGACCCCATACTTCTGATTATGTCACTTTGCTTGATGCTACAGTGGTTCTTAACAGGAAAGAAGAGCCAGAGAATTATTTGATATGTTAGCGTATATTCAGACGTAGCCCATCTATTGGACAAATGGGTCCACGCACTAGCAACTAATGTGCCACTGTCTGCAGCAGTAAGGCTTCGTCCATACCAGTCATTTAACTGGCTTCAGTGGAGATAATTAAGCATGTTGTACATTCTAGGTGCAGTGGGCTCCATAATAAACTCATCCTTTGTGTGGCAGTTCAGATATTATGCTCACCGTACTGTGGCAGCAAACAGGAAAAAATAATGAACACATTTGTGCAGTGGTGGTGGCTCTACTTGTGAGCCATATCATTTGTGAGATGGTGATCAAGCTGATCGATTGATCATGTGGAGCTGACAAGAATGTATGGCGCTGTCATAATAGAGATGTTCTACCAGCTGAGCTAATCCACATGGTCAGCAGCTCACAAATGCCATTGTCACCCTTCAGGGATTCACCACCAATATCTAAGTGTTTTCTGGGCATTTAACATTTTTAAATTTGTTTTTGTCTGTAACAGACTAATATGGATACCTCTGGAATGTAAAATGTGGGAGCTGTAACTTTTAATCAGTCGTACGTCATGACAGGAGCTGTGGTGGCTCAAGTGGTTAAGATGCTGAACTGCAGGCTGTGGAAGGTCAGTAGTTCAGCAGTTCGAGACCCAGGGTGCCGCATGACGGAGTGAGGTCCTGTCTCTAGTTCCAGCTCCTGCCAACCTAGCACTTCGAAAGCAAGACATTGCAAGTAGATAAATAGGTACCACTTCGGTAGGAAGGTAACAGCGTTCCGTGTGCCTTGGTGTTTAGTCATGCCAGCCACATGACCACGGAAACATCTTCAGACAGCGCTGGCTCTTCGGCTTTGAAACGGAGATGAGCACCGCAACCCTAGAGTTGGATTCGACTGGCTTTCGAGCAAGGGAACCTTTACCTTTACCTTTTAAGTCATGACAAAGGGGCAGGGGAGGAAGACGGAGAATGGAAGCAGCACAATCTGGTCCCAAAACAGCAAAAATAGCTTGGCCTCTTGTGATGGATGACCTCTTAATCTGCAGAAAACCCCAAGATAACTCCATCCAGCTGTGTGAGTTATCAAGGTGTTGCACACACCAGTAATGGTGTGGCCCAAAATAGTTGGATCAGCTAAAATAATAAATCAGTATTAGCATACCTAGCAAGTGTGAAACTGCTGGTGCTCTTCCTCTCTTTTGGACCCACTTGACAGGAAAGGCTGAGGAATCATCCACTGTAGCATCATCCCCTAGTGGGGGGTCCATTTACATGTAGTGGTAGGCTTCTTCTTGTTCAGCATGTCTGCTTGATGTGGCCACCTGCAGTTCCTCTTGTTGCTCTTCAAGGAACTCCCCTCCTCCCCCAAAAAATAGAAACCAAATGAGGGACACTGCCTGGATGAGTTGTGGATTACATCAGCTGCTTCCAGAACATATCATGGGAAACAGCAGAGTGCTAACATTCTTTTCCACTTCATAGTTCCACAGAAATAATTTGCGATACTCCAGAATAAGGGTTTTGTAGATCACAGTATATCACACCATATCTGGCCTTTCCCCATCGGACCATGTACAGAAATTCCCGCCATCTGTTTATAGCAGCACTTTATGTATAAGAAGAAGAGGAGGAGATTGGATTTATACCCCGCCCTTCACTTGGAGTCTCAGAGCGGCTTACAAACTCCTTTCCCTTCCCCTCCCCACAACAGACACCCTGTGAGGTGGGTGGGGCTGAGAGAGCTCTCACAGGGAAATGCTCATTCAAAGACAGCTGTGCCAGAGCTTGTGACTGACCCAAGGTCACATCAGCAGGTGCAAGTGGAGGAGTGGGGAATCAAACCCGGTTCTCCCAGATTAGAGTCCGCGCACTTAACCACTACACCAAACTGGCTCTTATTGTAATTTTAGTATATTTATTGGTTTTATTGTATTTTAACTGTGTAAGCCGCCTTGAGACACTTTATACCGGTAAGGCGGGATACAAATTGAAAGCAAATAAACATTTCTTGCTAGTTTTACAAGCACAGTGATGACTGCCAAACATTTCCAGTTTCTGCTCCCTTATCTGACCACTGCTCTTGTGCTGCATATTGATGTTCAGAACTCCAGGCTTGTTTGTTGTCTTCTTGAGACAGTCGGATATTCTTTGGGTTTTCATCTCCCTGACTCAGTAAGCCCTTTCCTTCCATGCAAAGGAGTTACGCCAGAGCTGGTACATAACAAAGAACTGTTTGGATTTAAGACTTTATTCTACAGTAATGCAAGCTTCTTAGTAGTAGTGGCCTGGCTGTGCCAGCTACTGAGCAACCTGCTCCTACACAATTGCACAGTGCTAGCTGGAGTAATAGGATATACTGTGCACAATCTTATTGCAAAGTAGAGAGTGGTACTCCCTGTAGGGGTCATATCTGCTTTTAAGTCATGTTCTACTTACTACAAAGCACTGCCATGTAGTATTATGCCAGTAGCAACTCCTGAAGGCATTTGTGCTGCTGATACTATTGATGTCACAGGGATGGAGTCTGTACAAAATCTGCAATTTCCTTTTACATAAAGAAGGCACATCACACGTTCCTTTAGGGCATTGTGTGTAATCAACAAACCATTTGTAGATTGTCAGGGGGGAAAAACCTGGAAAAATCAGGAAGAAAACTTTTTTTCTCCCACCTAACCCATTTCCCCATAAACTGAGAAGAAAAATATTGATTGGTTTACCCAGGGGTCGTTTCGTAGAAAAAGAGCTAGGGGAACTCATTAGCATAACTCATTAGCATATGCCACACCCCCTGACATCACTGGAAGTGTGTCATAAGGCCACACCCCCTGACATCACTGGAAGTGTGTCATAAGCCACACACACCACCCCCAACGGTCCCGGTGGCCGCCGCCTGCCTTGCAGCGCCACTGCCAAGCCCCATGAGGGGCCCGGCGGTGGACCTGCAAGGCCGGCGGGAGTGCAAGGAAGCCCCGCGAAGGCCCTCCCTGGCCCCAGGCAAGCAGGGGTGGGGAGAGGCAGGGAGGAAGCAACTTACCCTCCATCTTCTCCTGCCTCCTCCTGGCTGAATGAGGGCTGGAAGCGGGGCGGCCGGAAGCGGGGGGCAGGGCTTCGTCATGTGCCCCACCCCCGTACCTCACCCGGGGGAACTGCGATCCCCCGCGATCCCCCCCGAAGTGACCTCTGGGTTTACCATAACAGAAGTGCTTTATCGAACATTGTCTAGTCAAATGAGTTCAAAATAAAGTTAAAACAATTCTTAATATTGTTATTTCCACCCTACAGAATTTCATAATAATCCAGCCCTCTTTTAAAAATGAGACTATATCCAAGTTACTATAGTGTTACGTAGGAGACCACCCAACCCACTGGTACTCCTATATTTGTTCACCCCAAATGACCCTCTTGATTGGCAGAGGCTTAGATAAATACCCAGCGTGATATCGAAGCAGAGGAATTTCCCTGGACACTGTCACATGGAGTCACCCAACTGCTGGAGTGCTCCAGAGAGCACACTGATTAAAGGCCTTCTCTCTAAAGCCTCTAGAGCTCCCTCAAACCTGTGGCCATGAGCAGTTCACTCATTTGCTGGACAATAACCTGAGACTCCAGAGCCCTCTTCACATTGTGGTGGTGGTAGAAAGTGCAGTCAAGTCGCAGCCTATGGCGACTCCATAGGTTTTTCAAGACAAGATACAGAGGTGCAGGGATTTTTTTGTAGAAAAAGCCCAGCAGGAACTCATTAGCATAATAGGCCATACCCAACAGCAGAAACTCATTAGCATATTAGGCCACACCCCTGATAGCACAGCTCATTAGCCTATTAGGCCACACCCACATGTTACCAGAAGTGTGGTCATCCAGCCTCACCCACCTTTTGCTTCTTATTCTGTTTACCTTGTTTGTTGTCAAAACCCAGGGCTTTTTTTGTAGCAGGAACTCCTTTGCATGTTAGGCCACACACCCCTAATGTAGCCAATTCTAATGTGTTTCTGCTGTTGGGTGTGGCCTGTTATGCTAATGAGCTCCTGCTGGGCGTGGCCAACTCAGGAGCCAGCCGGAAGTCCATTCCTGTGCGTTCCTGCCCCAAAATAGCCCTGCAGAGGTGGTTTGCTGTTGTCTGTCTCTGCATAGCAACCCTGGGCTTCCTTGGTGTTCTCTTATCCAAGTACTAACCAGGGCTGACCCTGTTTAGCTTCTGAAATCTGATGAGATTGAGTTAGCCTGGGCCATCCAAGTCAGGGCCTTAACAGTGCAGCCTTCTCCATTCGTTCAATCAACAGTCCAGGGAATGTCATTAAGTTGCTGCTTGAGCCAGCTTGTGCCAGTCTGTCACTCAAAAAAACTCAATCACCCCCCCCTAAGTTATTTATTTATTTACAAAATCAGTAGCTTGCCTTTCTGCCCTCATCAGAGTCACCAAGGTGGCTAAAAGATTAAAAACATACATCATAAAAACGTGTTTAAAACCATTATTAATAAACAAAAATCATTAAAATATATGATTTTCCTTTCTCACTTTATTTCCCCTTAGCCTCTTCATTTTCACTCCAATTAGGCATAACCAAGGATAATGTTACTGTATTGCACTGTTGTTTTACGCTTTTGCTTTCCCTTGCATTTCATATTATAGCGTTATATCTTTATAGGGTAATACGGATTTTCTAGTTTGTAGTTCTCTCTCTTTGTCTTATCTTTCTAAAGGAATTGTGCTAGAAAGGGATCCATATATACAAAGACTGCAACAGAGCCAGATAAATTACCCCAGAACACACAAAAAGAGTAGGTTTTTATTCCCCACTTTACCCTAGGGAGTTTTAAAGCGGAGTACAATTGCCTTCCCTTCCACTCCCCACAACAGGCACCTTGTGTGGTAGGTGGGGCTGAGAGAGTTCTGAGAGAACTGTGACTGGCCCATGATCACCCAGCAGTAGGGTTCCCAAACGGCGGCGGGGGATCCGCGCGTGTTCGCAGGATCGCTGCCGCGGGGGACAGCGATCCGCGCTGCACCGGCGTCGCCAGGATGTGACGCTATGCGTCGCCCTGGCAACGGGACTCCAAACAGCCCCGTTGCCAGGGCGACGCATAGCGTCACATCCTGGCGACGCCGGTGCAGCGCGGATTGCTGTCCCCCGCGGCAGCGATCCTGCGAACACGCGCGGATCCCCCGCCGCCGTTTGGGAACCCTACCCAGCAGGCTTCATGTGGAGGAGTGGGGCATCAAACCG
This sequence comes from Gekko japonicus, assembly GCF_001447785.1. NCBI lineage: Eukaryota > Metazoa > Chordata > Lepidosauria > Squamata > Gekkonidae > Gekko > Gekko japonicus. The sequence goes on along the minus strand of NW_015170321.1, from coordinate 46,770 downwards.
GGTTCTCCAGATTAGAGGCAGCTGCTGTTAACCACTACACCATGCTGCCATGCTGTACACGACAGACCTGTGACAAGGACCAATTTGGGTAGTAATAGCTGCCTGTCAATGAATTTTATAAACAAACAAAAAAAATCTTCTCATTAAATAGAAGTAGACTTTTTTGCCTGCTTTGTTTGGTAGTGCTTGTTTGTTTGATAGTGGCTGTCAAAGAAGCCTTAACTCCTTGACTGAACCTAGGACTTTCTATTTTGCCACTGAGTAACATTAAAAGGTAACAAAACTATGCGATCTTCTTTGTTTTATTAATCTAGGCCTTGTGTTGAGGGCTTTTGTTACCTCAATTGGTCATCACGCTGGGGATGAATATGTAAAATATCCACTACATGCGCAAAGCAAGACATGGATGCTGGGGGATCTTTGAGTCTCGTGTACACAAAGCTTGGGCATGGCAGAAAATCTTCTAGGAAAGGCAAGAGGAAAAGAAGACAGATACTTAACCAGAAAATAAGTTTATTGACCAAACCCAGATATGGAATAGCATAATAGTGCTGGTACAATACAGCGCAGCTGAACTGTTCAATGAAAAGAAATAAACAGTTTTTGTACAATCCTGGTGCTTAGTTGTAAATTCAGTTAAAGTTACTTTTACTTACATTGTGTTCTTGCCATGTGGCTAGTCCAAAGAAAAACCAACCCAGAAAGAAGAGATAGGTGAGTGATTGCCCCAGAAAATGAGACCAAGAGGTACTGAGGGATAAACAGGGAAGGATTTTGGAGTATGAAACACAGATTCCTTCCATGTGACAAGTGCTAGTGCAGAAGGGCTGTTTAGTCAGGTGAGTGGGTGCAAGCAGATAGAAGGATGTGAAAGACAGGTGTCAGGAAGGGAAGCAGAATGGGAAAGAGAAAAATCATACTCTGTCCGTCTTGATGAGGAAGTCTGGTGATTTCATGCTTGTAGTGATGGAAGAAAAGTCAGGAGCCAAAGCAGCTTTAAAAATGGAGGGCTTGGCATGCCTGCTTTATGAACCTGAATTTAATTAGGCTTGGATAGGGGAAGCAGTGCTGTTGGCCAAAACTGGTGCAAAAATAAGCTCTTCAATGCTATTTGGCCAAAAATTCAGGATCTAATTGCTGTTTGGTGAAATTTGGGTTGCATTGTGATTGGTGGAACTTTAGGATATGGAAAGAAGGTCAGACTCTGAGCTGCCATAGGATATTGGTGGAAGGTCCAACTCTCAACTGCCAAAGGATACTGGTGGAAGGTCAAACTCTGAGCTGCAATAGGATAATTCATACTTGTGAGAATTCTGGTGAAAAGTATAAATACATGATGCAGTAGGGAGGGGAGATATGTCCAGCTGCAAATGATTGAGTCAATTGGGCATTAAGTGTTTGACTCATACCCCTTGACAGTGGTCAGCAGATGGGTTGATGGCTCTTGCTAGTCCCTTTATTAAGTTTACAGAGAAGTCCACATTGTGAGGGAGATTGTGAGAGTGTAATTATTGTCCAGCAAACATGAGTTGTGACTCATTGCCAGGGTATGAAGGGGCCACACAAAAGAGTTGTGTACATGCCTTAACTGAGATAGTCTGACTTTATATCAAAAGACAAATCTATCCAGGCCTCTGACTCTGCTAGGCCAGAGCATTTAGGGGTGGTAAAAAGATAGTTCTTGGTGGGGGAGGCAACACCTTAGCCTCTTTATGTGTTACTTGAGGCAGTGTTACAGATGTGTCCCCATTTTCTGCTTCCTTCCTCCTTTTTTCCAGTGATAAAACTGATACTTTTCCCCCAGAGACAAACAGAATTGACTCTATTGGAATAAACCTCTCCTCCGCCCATCTCCATTTTACCTTCACCCTTCAGTCTTTTCCCACATCTACTTTTCCTCTCATTCAACTAAATGCACCCAAGTCAAAGAACTTCCAGTGACTAGGGGTGAGTTTCCCACTCAGCACAGGTTCTCTTCCATTCATGTTCCAAGGGAAATTATCTACTACTTTCCATGTCACTATACTTTGGCACCCACATAGCTGCTAACAACTTTTTTCTAGTGTTGTCACTGCTCTGGCAAAATTATTTGTGAACGACTGGTAAAAAGATTCCTGTCCTTTGTACAAATGAATGTGCCTTGTTAGCCGCCCTGAGCCCTACGGGGGAGGGCGGGGTATAAATCTGATTAATAAATAAATAAATAAATAAATATTCGCTCATCTTTTCTTTGCCAAAGGAATTGCTCAAAGATGCACAACAATCAAGTACCACTTCTCTGTGCCAATACGTTTACAGAACATCCCATTCAATTTAACCAAGACCATTCAGCAGTTTTTTTTCAGCAGGATGAATGGCATCTGTTACGTAAGTATTTGTGCTTTCAGTTTGTACAAGTAGTCTTTCTAAGGTGATATTAAATATTATGAGGAACTATTACAAAGTCCAGGAAGCGATCCAGAAAATACTGAATTTTGGGTTAAGAAATGTTGAAAGTTATTGTCGTACGTTCTGTTTGATATTCAGATATTTGACAATGGCTATATAAAGTAATTTTTTTTAAAGGATGCAGGAAATTTCCCATCTAAATCCACACTAAATGTATATCCCGTAGCCTAGATGCTGCCAATTTTGGTAGTTTGATGATATGTTGACAATTCTGTTAGATTTGCACTGTCTTTACATTCCTCCATTGCAATTCCTCAGAAAAGGATAGTTTAAACCTGCTTGTCTGTAAGATGGTATCTGTTCTAGTACGCTGTGGTTTATTTGTGAGTATTCAGATCCTTTAGTTTTTTTAACACGTTGGAAGTAATTTAACCTCCTGTTTTTGTTTTCCTTGTGGAAACAGATCTAAGAAGAATCACAGCAGGTTTCCTTGGGATGGCAGCAGCTGTTCTTCTATGTGGGTGTATTGTAACAACAGTCAGTTTCTTTTGGGAAGAGAGCCTCACACAGCACGTTGCTGGGCTTCTTTTCCTCATGTCAGGTACCATTTCATCTCTGCCTGCTAACATTGTTGAGGTGAAATTCTTCTTTTATAAATTCATATGATAACCATTCAATCCTATTAGTTCAAATTAAATCCCATTTTCTATTACATAGAAGCCATCAGTTAAGTATATTTGAATGCTCCCCCCCCCCCCGGTCTGGAGACAATTTAAGGCAGGTTGGAAGGGATAATTTCTTGGGGTGTGTCCAAACATCCTAGATTCACCTCTGTCAGATAGTCATAGGGCATTTTTTATATTTAAAAAACCAAAACAAAACCCATTTCATGAGAAGCGACAACCAGGATAAAAGAAACATGGGAGGTGATGATTCTGTCAAACTGCTTAGGGCCTACCTCTGAGCCATCTTCCTGTACTGAAACAGCACTTGGGGGAGTTACTTCCTCATATTTGCTGCTCCATGTGCACAGAATACACCATGTGGAATAAAAAAAACAGGGAAACAACTCCCTTGTAGTGCTGTTTTGCCTTGGGAAAATGGCCTGTAGGGGGAAGGCAGAAACCCTTCCTTTCCTGTGGCAGCATTCCACTCCCATTTGGGCTCCCTTTTATGTTTTAAAAGCCATTCCCTGAACCTCCTCTGTAGTTGTGGGGAACCCAGGCCCAGCTCATTAAACATCCAAACATGTAATTTGGCCCTTAGTCTTTTGGCATCCAAAGAAGAGAGATTGTAATTCACACTCCTAGCCCAGGCAGAAAAGGAAGAAGCTCTTCAGCACTTTTTTCTTCTTGTGGATCCACACACAACAGCTGTGATTAACATGAGATTTCTGACTTTTTAAATTATGATGTTGTAAATTGGAGCAGAACAAGTCAACAGTGCAGCCCTAGGAAGAGTTACATCCTTCTAAGCCCATTGACTTTAATGGACTTAGAAGGATGTAACTAATGATTGTCCAGTTTAATGTGTAATGGTATGGTACAGGTAAGTCAATACATACTTATTCTTTCCTTATGACGTAGAGGGGAATGACAGGACCTAGAATGATATCCACTTGCTTTTCCAGTTCACTAACCACTCTTGTGTCTGTACAAGAACTAATGTTGGTATTATAGGGCAACAATAGATAATTTCCCATAGCAGGGCAGCTACAACATTTAAAATTGGGGGGGGGGGGGGATAATGTAGATTACCCTGACCTCCTTGGAAGAAGGGCGGGCAGTATACATCATTCTCCCCCCTCAGGTGGGGGATTCTCCCCTTCCTCCATTTTATCTTCAAAACAGCCCTGCAAGGTAGGTAAGGGTGAGGGAAAAAATGTTAATTTTTTTGCAACATGCAAAGCTACCCTTAGCATGATACTTGCTGACAGCTTACAGTCATATAATACATTGTTGAGTGGACAGTCATGGCCTCCTTTACTGTGCAGACACTACCAGGTTCAATCAAGAAAAACATAAAAGTTGAATAGGCAAAAGCAGTTAGGACTCAATCTTACTCAGGTCCGTTCAGTGGGTTTATTCTCAGGAAAGTGTTCTTAGAATTATATTGGAAGTGAATCATGGAGGAGCTTGTGTCTCCATAAGCCGCCCAAGCCTCATTGGAGAGCAATACCTCGTATTTTGAGAGCCAGAATTGAAACATACAAGATACGCATCTTCCACTTTTCCTGACTGCCTTCAAACTGTTAAGAAAAATAATACTGCAGAATGGCTTCCATTCTTTCTGTTTTCAGCAGCTTGGCTGTCATTTTAGAGCTTGCCTGAACGAAGCTGGTTTTATACAAAAATATTATGACCATTTTTAAGAAGGAAATGAAAAAAAATCATACCAGCTCTCTCTCTCACACACACACATAGAATCATAGAGTTGGATTCTATCTATCTATCTATCTATCTATCTATCTATCTATCTATCTTAAAAAAGCAGTTGGAATTTTCAGTGGTATTTCTCTCACAATGAGTTCTTTCTCTTTCTTCAGGAAATTTTTAATGTGTTATAATTACATTGAACCACATAGACATATTCAGAAAGCTCTTAAGACATGACATATGCCAGAATATCGAGGCACATTCAGATACTAATAGAATGAACATCTCATTGAAAACAACGCAATACAGACCAACCACAGTCACGATACAGGGGTGCATTCCGATGCATATTTGCATTGCAGAATGAGATACCAGTGGAGAAATCTGCTTAACACGGAGATCTCCTAAGGTGAATCATGATCCTGCTAAAGCATATGTCTAACTCTCCTACTGAAATCAATGAGATTTAAAAGTGCATAACGGGGACTGGATTATGTCTATTATTTTTACATAAATGGCTTCACTTTACAAATAAGTGCGAAGCTCTGTTCTACAGAAAATAACTTGTCACTGTGTATGCTTAATTTCACTTCTTAATTTTGGACAGGGTAATTATCTGGCTATTCTTGAACACAGTGCAACTTCTTGGTTTCTGCCATCATTAAGCCAGTGCCTATCCAAATGATTCAAAAGGGAAAGCCTGTGGCGCAGTGAGATGCTTTGCATGCAAAAAAGGGTCCCAGGTTCAATCTCTGGCATCTCCAGTTAAAAGGACCAGGTAATAAGTGATCAGAAAGGCTTGAGGCTCTAGAGAGCTGCTGCCAATCTGAGCAGACAGTCCTGACCTTGATAGACTAATGGTCTGACTCAGTATATGGCAGCTCCATATGCACACTGTGATGTTGTGAGCTGTTTGCTAACCATGATGATGTGATTTGGGTTTTATTATTTTTTTTGCAGGCATCTTTTGCACTATTTCCCTCTGTACTTATGCAGCAAGTGTCTCCTATGAACTAAACCGCCTACCCAAATTCATCTACGGTCTTCCTGACGATGTTGAACATGGATACAGCTGGTCTATATTCTGTGCTTGGTGCAGTTTAGGACTCATAGTAGCATCGGGATGTCTTTGCACCACTTATCCCTTCATTAGCAGGAAAAAGATTAGCCATCTAAAGTCAACCAGAGACTCTTCTGTATGAGTGCTTATTGGGAGATAATCTTTTCTTGAGAGGCGGCAGGTGAAGAGTAGGATTTACCAGGGAGCTAAATTCACAACTCCAAGCACAAAAGCCTGACCCTTAAAATGCCAAACATTGTGTCTTACTAGTCAGGAAACAAAAGGGAGTTCTTCTCTACCTTCAGGGTGGCTGAAACAAAAGTTCAGACAACAAAAGTTCTTGTAGAACGGACAATGCAGCACATTGTATATGCACACATCATAAATGAGTTGGGGCAGTTCCCACTCAGATAAGAAAACTGTGTTAAGAATTTAGGGCTGTTTTTATTAATTAATCGTTATTAACATAACAAATCACAACTGCCAAACACCCAGTGGTAAGAATATCCCCTTATGGTCCTTAATCAGTCTTAAACTTGAATTTAGACTATTAAAATTGTGAAATAAGTCTTCAGTCCTCTTCAAAGTATCAGTAGTCATTGCCAAGTGGTAGCATGTAGGAGCCTTTCTCAAAGAGTTCTGATATTATGAATGACTGGGAGGGCAGTGGACATTAGAAACAGTATAGAAGGCGGCACTGGACTTCCAGGAGAGGGTAAGAAAGCCATTTGAATTTTGCCAGCCAGTCCTGTTGGTGCAAGTTTAAAAAAAAAAAAAGATTGTTCTGTGATAGCAACATTCCTGCTCGTAACATATCTCCTTGAAATATCTTTTGTATTTCAGAATAAACCAAATGGCATATGTAAACAATGTGAATGAATGGGATGATGCTTGTTAGTACCGTTGGAAGTAATACCTATTGTAATGTCCTCAGCCTTTGTTTTAAAAAGTTCAGCATTAAAAGTCTCCTTTCTGTTATCAGACTTGGAAATGTATTCTTCTTAAACATAGGTACACGTTTAAAAGAAACACACACATAGCACACACAATCAGGAATGAAAGGCTCCATCACCTTCAGGCATATGGTTACACACTATTTCAATATTTCTGAAGATGTCACTGGAATTTCTCAGGGCAAGGTGCTTAAGTTGAAGAGGGGAGTGTAGATGAGAATGCAAAGGCCGGCTCAGAGCTTAGGTGCAGAATTCAAATGCTGGAGTCAAATGGCACTGTCAGAGCATGGGGTTAGTTTCAGGAAGGGCTGCTTAGTTTCAGGAAGGTTACCGTATCAAATGCTTTCAATACCGTATGCTGGCCTTAAAATGTCTCATCAGATACAGAAACATTCACAGAACTCCTCACCCCCTGTTGCTTATTCTCAGCTCCCGGCACAGAAAGACCTTGCCTTCTTCACTATTAGTAGCACACACTGCACTGTAAGTCAATGAAGACCAAACTAACCATATAACAGGATCTCCCAGTGTACACTATAAAGCAGCTGCAGAACTCCCCTATTTATACAGGGGCTGGAGCAGTGAGATTGGGGGGGGGGGTTAACTCCTTTCCCTACATATTCTCCTTGATGCGAATCATTCACACAAACACACCCCATCTCCTATAAGTACCTGTAAGTAAAAAAGACAGGTACAATATCCCCCTAGAACCTTTGAGGTGGGGTGGGGGCTCGAGTCCTACTGGAGCAACAGCAAAGAGAAAGGGCTACTCTACCTCAGTGATACAGCCCCTGTCCAAGCCCCCCCCCCAGGTTAAGTTACACATCAGGAGATGGAATCACAGATCCTAATGTGCAATGTGGAACAAATGTTTATGACACTGTTTTGAAAGCAACTGCTTGTTCGGCTGCAGCCATGCCCAGAGCCCAAATATGTGACTACAACCAAGAGAATTCCTCAGCTGCTGGCTTGCTTGTTGTTTTTCCCATATTCTGCCAGCATAAATGGCACGTGGGCCTTACTGTAGATATAGTTGGGCTACTGCAGTGTCGTTGTGCGAGCAATAGGTCTGAAGTCTGATGGCAAAAACAGGTGGGATGAGCAGCCACGTCACGAACACTTATTCTGCTGACCACTTGTACAGTATACCCCACCATACAAGCAGTATACATTTTAAAACACACTGTCCCACATAGGGTTAGATCTGGCCCAAGGGTATCCAGCTACCGACCGTTCCTATAGGCCTTTGGGTTTCACTCAGACTATGGAAGCCAGTGCAACTCTGTTGAGCTTACCAAAGCCCAGCTACTCCAGCTCCACATGATCTGAAGCACAAGCTTTTATGTGTACAGTCATTCTGATGTGCTGCTGCTAGCTTTTTATACTTGGAAGGCCTGCTAGTACTTTCTTATATTTGCACATGAATGCATCTGTTTTGCCAAGGCTGACTTCAAAGGATTGTACCAATACGAGAGAACCAAGAATTGTCTTTGTATTGCTGATGTCTTCTTTCCCTGTACCTTGAGCTACTGTGTTACCAGTTTTCTCCTGGGTTTTTGACTCAAGGGATACCACTGCACATTCTGCATAGTCACTCGTAGATTCTATAGAGTTGTGATTCTCAGTCTCAGTACCACTGGAAACGCCACCGTTGATGCGGTTATGGAGTTCTCGACTAAGCAACAGCACAGCAGTCCCTCCAACACAAAGCACCCTGAAAAACAGCAAGGGGTACTATTAATACACCTTGGGTGAGCTCCCCATTTTAAATAATATCATTCCTGTAACGCTTTTCACTGCATAGACCACTGTGCAATTCTTCTCCCATTTCCCCCCATTTACCTTCACAATAGTTTTATGATACATATTATGATAACCTATCCAACTGAATCACAGGATGTTAGCTGCCAGAATTCCATGAATGTAGCTGTCAGTGACCATGAATCTCTTCCTTGTGGCTGCCAGCCATATCCCAGCATATGAAACACCTCTCTGTGAACTGCAGAGAGACAGGAGGAGGGAGGGGACTTGTGTGTCATCCGGGGGGGGGGGTAGATCCCTCCTCATGAGGAGACCTCTGAAGTTGTGTGGGGAACAACATCCACAGCACAATCCTAAACAGAGTTATACCATTGTACGCCCACTGAAATTTAATTCCATACTTACAAGAACTTGCAAATAGCGAGTGGGATTCTTGTTGCCTTGCTTCTGAATGTCTGCAAAACCCAATTTGACTCCTCCCTTAAATCCTTCAATTTGCCACAGAAGACATAGAATTATGCAGCATATCCACACAGAACTATCTGCCAGGAACACCTTTTAGGTCTACAATTCTCACTGCATGCTGTAGCCCACCCTCTCCTTTTCTGCCAGTCTCTCCAAGGTGTTTTCATATAACTCCACTCAGCTCTTCTGAGTTCACTAAGAGCTGCTAGCAAAGTGCTTTTTCTACTCCTGCTTTGAAACTATCACTTTTCAACAAATTTGGTAATAGAAACAACTCCATTTCCTTGTCTTCAGCAATGACGGGTATTTAGCTTGCAAAGCACTAGTAGCCAGACTGGGATACAGGTTAGAGTTAGCCACTGAAACTCACGTGCCTTTCAATTTCTTGCAAAACATCTGGTAGTAACTTCATGTCGTTTGTTATTTTGAACTTCTTACCAAATGGAATGTCAGCAAAAACAACATTGATGCTTTCTGGAGGCAACGGCAATTCTAGAGATAGAAGTCATAAATTTCAGCTGGGCTGTGATTAAGGCAGAACTGCAGAATGTAACTCCTTAACAGTGAAATGCTTAAGCACTGTTTTCTTTTGTTTACAAAAAAACCCTGATGTACTTCAAACCTTGTTCTCACAACACTGAGTATTCATATTGGAGTGATAACATTGTATGAATGGACAGTGTTCTATTCCCTCTTTGAAAAAGTTTTCTAGAAACAGATTTGTAACAGGCTGGCAGGCTCCATCAGCAGTAGAATGGATATTTCCTTTCAACAGTCTTCAGGTATGCACTTTTGAAACTAAATAACTTGGAACACTCATCTGTTGCACTTTGAAATTAGCAAACTGGAAATGTTTATTTGGCACAAGCACTTTATGCCATTAAGAAATTTGGATGAGAATGGAAATGCTTACTGACTGAGCAATATATGGATTATGATCTGGTTGGTTGTCGTATGAATTATGTTAATATTAATACAGATTGTGTACAAGAGTATTAATTGTAAAACACAAATACTATATTTGGTTCATAGTAATTTGTTCATGGATTTCTTGACAGACAACAAGAAGAGATGCCGATTTAGACAATCATTTGCAAGGGAGTTTATTTACCATACTTTTATCCTGCTTTTTCAGCCAAAACCGACTCTCTAGTTGGCTAGCAAGAGTTAAAATCCAAACACAAATTATATTAAAGTTCAGTCATAACAAAGGGAGGCCTGCCCACTTCCTCTCCTCCCTGTGACGGTTCTATCAATGGCTTATGAAAGCTGAAGGGAGGGTTTAGCTAGAACTGGAGACAGGCATGATGGAGGGATGCCTGAGGGGGCCACTTCCTGTTCTTTTTTAGAGGGCCTCATCAATAGCAGTTGAAAGCAGAAGAAGAGATGGATGCAGACACTTGAGAGTTGAAAGTGGTTTGAGAGCAGAAACTCTTCCTGTGCTTTACGCTCATTTATTCTGTCCTGTCACAGCTGGTTAAACAGGTTTTTGGAAGTTATTGAACCAATACAGATGGAAAAGGAATAAATGTACATACCACACCCCTCCCTCTGTCGGAGTGGGTGTGTGGTGGGGGGGGGGGGGGGCTGGATAGTATGGCTTAGCTCTAAAAAGATACAGATCAGGTGGAGATTTTTTTTGATGTGTCAAATAAAACCTTTGAGTTTGGTTATTAAAAGCATAGATATTCTTTCATCCGTACTGGATACACAAGTGACTAAGTTTTAACACATTCTTCGACCATATGATATGTATGCATTTTTGCTTTGAGGAAAAATCAAGCCTCTGTGTAGCCTAGCTTCTAGATTGATATTTGATAATGCACTTTGTACTGGGGACCTTTCCAGTATCTGTTCTGGGAGAAGAATCTGGACAACGGACACTGAAGCTATGGAACCCCAGATGTCCAGGATGTGGCAGGAGAATAGTGGAAAACAAGCCAGAAGGAGAAAGGTGAATACTAGAGGAAAAGGGGGATTTCAGCTTGCTATTTGTCAGCTTGCAGTCTGAAGCACTTCTTTCACTAGTAGGAGTCTACCTTGTTTTATAAGGAAAAGAAGCCATCTGACTGTGCTACAGGGAGGGTCTCTCACTAGTGGGAAACATGGAACTTGCATGTTTCCCCAGAGACTCAATGTCCGATGCCAAGAACAGTGTCCAAATCCCAAACAGACACCCCATGATAAGGCCTCGGGCCAAGTGACCATAGGTCCTTGGAAGACCTTGACAACAAGCTGGTAAAGATCCAGAACTAGGGTAGGGGCTGTGGGTCAGTGGCAGAGCATCTGCTTGATACGTAGAAGGTCCCAGGTTCAATCCCCAGCATCTCCAGTTAAAAGGATCAGACAGTAGGTGCTGTGAAAGTCCTCTGCTGGGGACCCTGGAGAGCTGTGGCCAGTCTGAGTAGACAATACTGACCTTGATGGACCAATGGTCTGATTCATTATAAGGCAGCATCATGTGTAGTTGTATAACAAAGTTGGCCACGATGATTGTTTTTGATTGTTCTGACATTCCTGTGTCAAGTAAGCCTGTGGTAGGAGGGGGAAGATACCTTGATAAGGGTAGAAATAGTAGTAGCAGGGCCCCAGCAAGTCAGAGAAGGCCTCTGGCCTCTCTCTCTGTTCTTTTTCAGGTTATTTATTACCTCCCCTTCTGAGGAAGTCTAAAGAATGCTGGCATTAAACCTTCCCAACCTGACTGCTCCAATTAGATGAGAAGTAGTCAACTCATTCTATTGTTACATTGTTTTTGGCAACTGGCAAGATTATTGTAATCTTGTGTTTTGAAGAGTTAGCACTGAGGTAAAATGTGTTAGAATTTATTGCTTTTTTGGTGCTAGATCTCTTGGTTGAGGAACTAGCAGAGAATTTGTCTTTTAGATTTTTTTTAACTGTAGATGCTACTTCCTCTTGGTTGAGGAACTAGCGGAGAATTTATCCTCTTGGGTAGAGGAATCTGTAATAAGATGTTGAAATGAAAGAATGAACCTCCTTGCCTTAAAATCTTAATTGCTTTATAGCTGCAATAAAGTAGCTGAATAGTATTTTGGGTGGTGTCTCCTTCCTTTCAAATTTGGATTTTGGCTTCTTTTGAGCTGAAGATAAAAGATGTCTTGTCACTGAACGTTAACAACATTATAAATGAAGATAAACATATCAACAAGAACAGACGTCCAAAGGAAGGAAGTAGATTCCAACCAATTAAACAGACCTCACCTAAATATTAATTTTCCAAAGGCTCTAGTCAAGAGAAACCCATCTGAACTTCAAACCAAAAAGGTTACAGAGAGAGAGAGAGAGAGAGAGAGAGAGAGAGAGAGAGAGAGAGAGAGAGAGAGAGAGAGAGAGAGAGCGCACAAGCCAACTTTGCCTTTCTAAGTAGTTCCAGCTTAGAGAAGTGTCGTGCAGAACAAATCTGGGAAACCTGCCATCCTACTCTTCCCAACATAGTAGGTCCATAAAAGGTATGATCTGTGAGCCATATGTCAGTCTACCCATTTTGAAGGAAAAAATAAATAAAAAGATTTTGCTAGCCACAGAAGTCCTGTTTTTATTGCCCCTCACTTACAGAAAATATTTTAGTTAATTCTGCATTATTCAGAATTCTTACAGCTGATAGCCTTGCCAAGCTTTTACCTGTCACAGAAGCTTTCAGTAAGTCGATTTTACCCACCAAGCCTGCAGCTTTGATATTAGAATAAGCTCCTTGTAACTGTGAATCACTTATGTCAGTTCCCAAATAATGCACATTCTGAAGAGGAAACAAACATTTAGTTAAAACATTCTGAAAGGCAACAATGGTAAAACAGTGGCACTTTGGCACCACCCATTATTCCAAAACAAGAACAACTACAATATTATTACATGCGACACAATTCATTGTTTGCTTTTGGGGGAAGTACTAAACTAAAAACGAATTTCCAGAAATAGTGGTCTGGATGGAATCTGGATCCTAAACATTTCTGTTAACTGAAAGGTGAAAGGGGGGAAGGAGGGAGTTTTGTTGATTTTTCGTCTCCCACTGCAAACCTCCAATTCGTCCATGCTGTTCCAGGGGGGCTCCTTTCCCCCAAGAGCAACATTTTGGGAATCTCTTGAGGTGTGGAAGTTTTGTTGTACTGATGGAAATCCCTTTAGTCAATGGGGATTTACCATGAGACCCAAGCCCTATTTAGAAGCTAGGATTTCACCATGGCTGTTGCGTGCTAAAGGATCATAGCGATACTGTCTGGAAAACACACCATATTTGGCTTTTCCCACATAGATGTTTTGCTCCAGCTTGGCTTCCTTACAGCACTGCTTGTCCTGCTTCTATGATTTCTTCATTTTTGCTGTGATATTTCCCAAACCTGGTTTTGGTACAATCCTTTTAGAAACACAGAAGCAAAGTCACTTTGGACACTGCTGACAGAAAGATGTCCCACAGATGCCATATACAGTTTCCTTTCTTCAGTCCCTACAGCAGCTATTCCCACCCCCACCACCTGAGGCCTTTTTATCAATAAAGGATATACTAACATAACATTATTGCAACCAAGCACTATATGCCACCTTTCTTTTTTTTTTTTTTTTACAAAGTAATTCAATAGCCCTTTTTGTTGGGGAGTTATACGGAGAAAGGTACTACATGTTCATTATACTATATATATATATAAGTCCAGTGTATTGGCACTTTCCAGCTCTCCCATTGGCTGTGCTGAGTGCTCCATCAGCCATTGGCCCATCAGCCACCACTCAAGAGTACTCGCATGCCATTGGCTGAGTGCTGGGTCTGCACCTCTCCCTCACCCACTGTCAGCTTGGCCATTCCCTGTCTGAATAAACTGGCAAAACTGTTCTGTGGCTCACTTTTCCCTCAGTGGCTATTGCTAGGCAACCAAGCTTGGTTCTGTCAGTAAAAAGCCAGGGGCAGGAGGCCCTTTCCAGGCCTACTTTGGCCTTTGTGAGGATCTCATTGGGGCCAGTCCTGACTAGTGTTGCCAGCTCCAGGTTGGGAAATTCCTGGAGATTTTGTGGTGGAGTCTATAGAAGCCAGAGTTTGGAAGGGGAGAGGCCTCAGCTGAACAGAATGCTACAGAGTCCACCCTCCAAAGCAGTTATTTTCTCCAGGGGGGGACCTAGGCTTCTTGCTGTGGAAGCTGAGTGGGTGATTTCGGACCAGTCACAGAGTTTCAGCCTAACCTACCTTATAGGGTTGTTGTGCAGATCAAAAGGGGGAGAAGAGAATGATGTGAGTTGCTTTGGTCCCCACTGCAAAAATTGTACTTTTCCTCCTGGGGAACCATTGCTACCAATCTCCAGGTGAGGGCTGGAGATCACTCAGAATTACAACTGCTCTCCAGATGGCAGAGATCAGTTCCCCTGGAGAAAAGTGTGGACCCTGTGTCATTATACCCTGCTGAAGTGGCCCCCCATGACAGCCAGTGTGACATTGATGGTTGGCTGGGAAAGACAACTCCCAACTCCAGTTTGGGAAATTCCTGGAGATTTGAGGGGTGAAGCCTGGAGAAGGTGGGGTTTGAGGAGGGGTGGGATCTCAGACAGGTACAATGCCACAGACTCCACCCTCCAACCCAGCCATTTCCTCATGGGGAACCATTGTTGCCAATCTCCAAGTGAAAGCTGGAGATCACTCAGAGCTACAACTGCTTTTCAGATGGCAGAGATCAGTTCCCCTGGAGAAAATGGTGGACTCTGTGTCATTATACCCTGCTGAGGTCACCACAGCAAATTGATGCCAAGTGCCCAAGGCCGGAGCACCTGCCCGGAGTCTCTTTCTAGAGCTTGTTGTATTTATTTCCACAATGGGCCTTATTCCTAGTTTGTTATAATTCCACAAGGAAAAGGGCTAGAGGCTTACTTTAAAAAACCCCAAAACCCTGAAAGGTTCCCTGGTGGTGGGAGGGGGGATGGCAGCCATGGAAGACAGAGACAAGCAAAATATGGGGAAAACCTCTGTGTGGATGCTCCATTGTCACTGCAAATACCTCTGCATTTACAGCAGCAATGTGAGCTGCATGGAGAATCATCTTCATATGGAAGCAGCCCTTATTAAAAGGACAAAACTTACAGGCCATTCAGTTGCAGCTTCCAGAAGTACTGTTCCCAGGCCACATGTAGGATCCAACACGAAGTCACTAGCCTGCAGAGCAAAACAAGAACAAAAAACTGACACATACATAGGGTTACACCGTCTGTAAAGTCAAGAGAAGTTAACTCTCAGTCTCCTGAGATAAAAATGAGCCTATGCATTCACACCAGCTGAAGAAAGTAAGAGGCAATGAATAATCTGGGGTTACTTGAACCAAGAGGTCAAAGTTGTGCCTGGTGCTGTTCATTTTGGATGAATCCAAGAATACGGATATAAAATACAGCCTGTGCCACTATGTGAACAGAATAATAAACTAGGGGCCTTGGGAACACATATTAGCCACAGAATTAATTAATCAATAGCTTTGGGCAAGTCAGTATCTCCAATCCTCTGGCACATATCTGTAAAATTGGCCTAAAATCTCCATAGAACACTAGGATAGAGTAGAAACTAATTGTAAAGCATTCTGCATAATTGACACGCATAATAAATTATTAATAATAATGCCAGCAAGGTTGTAAGAATTCTTACAAAGGAGAAGAGGGCGATGAGGATGATCAGGGGTCTGGAGACTGAGCCCTACGAGGAAACGCTAAGGGCCTTGGGAATGTTTAGTTTGGAGATTGAGGGGGGACATGATTGCTCTCTTTAAATATTTGAAAGGCTGTCATTTGGAGGAGGGCAAGGAGCTGTTCCAGTTGGCAGCAGAGGATAGGACCCGAAGCAATGGGTTTAAATTACATGCAGAAAGGTATTGGCTGGATATTAGGAAAAACATTTTCACGGTCAGTGTGGTTCAAAGGTGGAATCAGCTGCCTTGGGGGGTGGTTAGCTCCCCTTCACTGACAGCTTTCAAGAAGAGGCTGGACGAATATTCGTCAGAGATGCTTTAGGCTGGTCCTGCATTGGGCAGGGGGTTGGACTAGATGGTCTGTATGGCCCCTTCTAACTCTATGATTCTATGAAAGTTCTCCTACCTTGAAATGCAAGCATCTAAAAATATGTGACACATGTAACCACCATAAAAATGCTAAATGCACGGCAATTGTGAGAAATCTGCAAGGCAAATTTCTTCATGTATATTTCAGTAATCCTTACAGCTATCCTACAAAGTTAAGTATTATTTTCATATTTATCCCAAGAACTTAGGCAGAGCCACAATGGCTTCTTTAAGGCAGAATCGAACTACCCTCTATGATAGGTTCGAGTCCTGAAGCACCTTAGAGACCAACAAGATTTTCCAGGTATGAGCTTTCGAGGGTCAAAGCTCCCTTTGTCAGATTTGACTCAAGTTTAGCTGTTCTACTGCAGAACAAGACAGCTACCCTTTGAAACTGTCTGCAAGCTATAAGTTTATTTTAAACATTTCTCCCACCCCTCTGCAAATTGAACTGCTGGAGTTATTTTTCCAAGGGCAGAAAACAGTGTGGGTGTGGATGCTTTAGCCCTTTCCCGCCCTTGCTGTTTTCTTGCTGAAAAGCTCATCCCGATAAAAGTGCAGTTTGACACGGAGAGAGATTGAAATGGTGGATTTCATGATCCACACTCTTACCATGCTTCACCAGTCCTCAATGAAAGTTTAAAATTATCCTACTGATGGGGTGATTTCCCACAAGCGCTGCTCCGTGCTCACTCTTCTCTTTGGCCCGATGGTACGTGTCAATTTCACACAAGCTGCTGCGCGACCGCATTTTGCCCCGCAGCTTCGTGCAATTTTCCCCGCGTCTACTCAATCCTGTTTATTGGTGATTGAGTACACGCGGGGAAAATCGCACAAAGCTGCGGGGCAAAATGAGGCCGCGCAACAGGTTGTGTGAAATTGACACGTACCATCGGGGCAAAAGGGAGGAGTGAGCACGGAGCAGCGCTTGTGGGAAATCACCCATGGACTCTTGGGAACTTCCCAGCATAGTTGGCCCTGCAGACAGTTTGTTCACTTACGTGGATTTCAGCAAAGGATGCCATGGCCCAAGCAACAGTAGATCGCAATCCGGCGGTTCTGACATATTCTCTGCTCGCTAAAGGAAGTCTGCGAACAGACACAGAATATACCTCACTATATGTATGACAGATTCAAATTTAGGTCTGAAAACAAAACACCACCCTGATATTGATCAGAAGTATAATATTGATCAGAGGCATAAACATAGACATGGGTACTAATGGGGAAAGGTACATTCTTGAACAGTGGGGCCAAGTGCTGGGGGGGGGGGTCAACAGTGGGAGGGCTTCTAATGTCCTGGCACCACTGGTGGACCTCCTGATGGCACTGGTATTTCTGGCCACTGTGTGACACAGAGTGTTGGACTGGATGGGCCTTTGGCCTGATCCAACATTGGCTTCTCTTATGTTCTTAAGGCCGTGCAATTAATGGGCCACATTTCCAGATCATCAGCTGATGACCTCATAGCAAGAAAAATAGTATCATCATAGAGATTAATGTCTTATCAGGGACACATTGGAGCTTTGCATAAAAAATCTGACAGAGCCACTATTTCACACTGCCCTTCATGGCTTTCTGGGTCTAATATTGACCATCCTCTGGGACCACAAGTGTATCAATTTATTTGACTACTGAAATAGTACCTTCATGTAATCCATAAAAGTTTCATGCCCCAACACAGTTGTTAGTCTCAAGACGCCTTGACTGTATTCTTACAACACACCACTATGGCTACTCCTCACTATTCATTATTGTGATTATTGGATTGTGAGTAGCCATGTTTTAATAATAAAATATCTACCTGAAAACAGGGATCCCAATCACAGAATAAATATCATTTAGGTGAACAAAGATCTGAAAGGCAATGAAAACTTCCATTAGCATTTTCTGCAAGTTAACGTAATGTGGCACAGGTGGCCATCCTCCCACCCAAAGGCCAAGGGTGCAACCTACAGTTCACACAGAGGAGGAATGGGAGGACACACGGGGGGACAACAAGAGGCCTGGATCTTACCCCATGAGGTCCAGAGAGGGGTAGCTCAGCAGGAGAGGTTGACCTTGAGGACGGCCAACTCATCTATCCTGGCAGGGTCCAAGTGGGAGCAGCGGGGGCTGAGAATGTCTCCCAGGTGGGAGAACACCCACTCACTGTGGACACTGGAAAGGACAGGAGAGGAGACTCAGGGCCACACAAGAGAGGTCGGGCCAGATGCAGCCTTACATGACCAATACTCTACGGGATTGGCGGAGGCGGGCTCAGGGGACTCAGCCTGCAGCCTCCACAGTTCTTTGAAGAGCTCATGCTTCCATTGGATGAGCTCTGCATTCCAGAGAGCAATGCTGCCTTTTATCCGGGAGTCATAGATACAGGCCAGCTTGTACTGGCAGAGAGGATGCAACCTGGTGGTGATGTCCACCTGCAACCTCTGTGCCAAGTCCCGGACCCATGGGAGAACAGGTGTCCCCTCAGGGCCCAGCTCCAATGTGGAGCATGTCGGTGGTGTCCTGGAAGGGCTTGAGGATGACCTCCTCTTCATGGAGATTACATCCTGCACTACGCTCTTCTGCTCCACCAAACGTGCAATCATGGCATAGGTGGAGTTCCAGCAGGTGGGTAAGTCCCCCTTCCTCTTGTACAGCAGATGGGCAGACTTGATGCTGTATGAGAAGTGGGTGACCAGGTGCCAGCAGGTCTCAAGCAAGGACTGTATATCACCGGGTGAAGCATGTGCATCAGACAAATGATGCCCTTGAGGTGCACAGCCTTCACCGCTGCCAGCATGCCCATGCACATGTACAATGTTGCTGCTGCCTACCCACTCCCTCAGGCTACTCTGTATCATGGTGATGTTTTGTACCATGTGGTCTGCATCCATCCCCTGCGGATGGAACAGAACCACTTTGTAGACTGGTGGCAGGACTGTCCCCTCCTGGGGCCTGGGCTGTGCCCCGACAGTCCAGACACAGAGGTTCCTCTGGTAGCCATTCTGCTGGCTGCTCCAGAGGTCTGCCGTGAAGTACACAGTTCCTCTGATGTTGACAAGCTGGTCTTATTATTATCTGACACTGAACCGTTTTTTGAACCGCTCGTCAGTTATAGAGTGTCTTTTTTTGCCATGGCCACCAAAAAAGTCAGGGCTAAGACTGTAGTTTCAGAAAATTAACCTTTTTATGACTAACCGGACTTATTTTTTTTACAGGTTTATTGTTTATAACATTAATAGCTGGTCTGTATCACTGTTTTATCTATGTATGATTAAAATTATATCTATCTTAATTCTGTATTGTGACGGCCTTTATAAAATTCTGGATATACAATTCTGCCTTGCACTCTGGAGAGCTCAGCCTTGACCACTGCCACTACAGAGTGGTGCATAGTGGGCAAGACTTATTGGCTCATGGTCCCCCACGAGGGGATGGAATACCAAGAAGCCAGATGCTGCAGCAGCCAGCGAAAGGCTACATCTTTCAGGAGGGAGAAAGGCTGGCCATCCATAGCAATCATCTCACCAAAAAGGGTGGCCTGTCTTGATGTTCCACCCACCACACCCTGAGGGCAGGGAGCCTTTCTTGGTGGGGCCTCCTGCTCCCTCTCTGCTTTTTCCCTGCTGAGAGGGACTGAGTTTCTTCTTCCTCCTGCTGGCCGCCTCTCTTTCCTCCGTCAGCAACATAGTAGGGTGCACTTTTTGCAGGTGCCCACAGAGGAAGACAAGTATTAGGGGTTTGCACCCCTCTGGACATGGGCGTGGCACACCTGGCACTCTGCCACACAGGGGTCACTGGCTGGAAATGGGGCCCCAAGACTGAAGAAGCTGGGAGGGACAGCTGCTTTCTGGTGCTGGGAGGGGCCAGAAGGGTGTACTTGAGGCAGGAGCAGGAACAGGGAGTTGTGTGGAAGGGAAGGATGCTCCCCCCACTGCTATAGAGTCCTCCTCTCCAAAGAGTATTAGCAACTGCTAGTCTCTGGGCAGTGCTAACAACTCTTTTGCCTCTGTGTGGAGCCCTGGCACAGATTTTGAAAAGGTGTCTCTGAGACCCCTGGTCATGCCCTGCTAGGCACAAGCTTCAGTGGGCTGAGTTTGGTGCCCGGGGACAGGGGCCTGTGGTACGGGTGTGTGTGTGTAAGTGGAGGATGTCTTCCCCAGCCCCCAATGAGCACCCTTTGCACTCATTTTCACCCTCATGGCACAGAAGGGTTCACAATAAGGAGGGTATAAAATGTGGATCCTCAGCTGAGGAACCCACTAGCGAAGTCCCTCTGCTCGGCATTAGCAGAGTCAGGGCAGCTCAGAGCCCTGAGTCCACCTAATACCCCCAGACCCCAGCAGGGGAGAGGGGTTCACATTCAAAATGTGGGTCCTCAGCCAAGAAATCCACTAACTGAGCCCCTCCGCTTGGCATGAGCAAAGAGACAGGGTGGCTCAGAGCCCTGAGTCCACCTAACACCCCCAAACCCCAGCAGGGCAGAGGAATCACAATTAGGAGGGAACTTTAAAATGTTTAGAATGTTGAAATGCTTCATCTGTTTTTAGGATGATTTAAATTTATGTGTGTGTTTTATTCTGCTGTTAGCAGCCCTGAGCCAGCCTTGGCTGGGAGGGCGGGGTATAAGTCTAAATAAATAAATAAATAAAATAATGTGCTCTGCTGGTCTGCTTTTAACAAGTTCCCTGCCTTTCTGTGTAACTGCGTACAGCTGAGAGAGGAGAGGGTATGAAGCTGAGTTGAGGGCATATATAGCGTTCTGATCCCATAGAGAAAAATGGGAACTCTGGAGCTTCCGGTACGGCGCAGTGAGCGAGCAGGCATTCTTCGGCACTCCTGAATTGCCTGCTCCCCTTTTTGCTCCTTTGATGCTTTCTCGGCTTACCGGGGGCATTGCCCAACCTCCTGAGGGAGGTGGGTTAGCAGGAGGCTTCACTCGGTCACCTCCCGCACCTGGCAAGTGTGGGGGTGAGCCGTTTTTCGCCTCGAAGCAGGAGCGACCGAGGGAAAGAAACATGGCTCCCATGTTTTTCTTTAGCTGCGACCAGTTGTTTTAAAGATTGTTTCGTTCATGGGGGGGTTTTTTTATTCATCTTGCAACAAAAGAAACTTGTGAGTACGCAATTGCTCTCTTTACAATCTGTGATGACCCTCATTAAATGACTCCCACAAGATTAGCTCAAACGTTTGAAATGTATAAGCAGCCATGGAAAGGAACGGAGCAAGTGATAAGGAAATGGCGTTAATTGGGGAAAAGGAAGAAGACTCAGCAGCAGGAGAAGCAATATTAATTAACTTAGAAAACAGTGAACTTGGATATATAACCTTGGACCAATTCAAAGAAATTCTATTTAACGAGGTGCGGCAGGCAGCTTAGGCTGCCTGCAAAAATATTATTAAATATTTTTCTAAATAAAGACCTAGAATTGGAAAGCAAACAGAAACCAGACCTGGAAGAGAAGGAGGAGCCCCCACAATGTCAGAGTTCTGTGATTTTAGAGAAAGAACGAGACTGCCAAGATAAAAAAGCACAAGACTCATTTTGTATGGAGACGGAAAAGAAACGCTCCCAGATAAAAAGTCGAGTAAAGCATTTTGCAAAGCGAGCCAAGACAGTAGGATTTAGAGAGGAAATGCCCAAAAGCAACTTAATGCAGATATGAAGAAATGGAGTAAAAAGAAAATGAGACAATTTCCAAAGAAAAGGACTAATGACTGCAAAGCACATGTGCCAGATCTGATTAAACAGGAAAAACAAGATGGAGCAGATATATATGAGTATAAAGAGGAGAAGCATCAAGAAATGATCATAAAGAAGAGGGCGCTTCAGGAAACAGGGCTGCCATCTGTATTAGATGGTAACATAATTCTTTTTCTTTTTTATATACCGAAATGTGGATGGTGTTAAAGGATGGAAATGAATGTACTGGACTAAGGCATCTTGATTTATTTTGGAATGATAATAAGAATTTTAGACCTCTGTGCAGTTTAGTGGTTAAGTACTTTTGGGCTATCTTCAAAGCTTATTTCTGTTGTTGCTTAAAAGGATTATTTTTGTTAGCGTAATACAAAGAAACTAAGTACCGTAAGAAGGATTGGGGTAGTCTATTAATAACTTTTACCTGAAAAAAAGAAAGTGAGTGGTAAAAATTAATTTATATCTGACTCTAGATCATTAATTTCGAATATCTGATTTTTGGGGCTAATTATATGCTTGGATACTCCCCAGTAAATGGTTATATACACCTGAGTTATTTCTAAAATTTTATTTCTAATGTTGTTTACAGGGGTTATTTTTGCCATTATAATGTAAAGAAATGAAATAGGACTAAAGTTGTGAGTTGTAATTTGTTGTTAGAATATATTCTGATTTATTCTGGAATGATAATAAGAACTTTAGACTTCTGTGCAGCTTAATGTTTAAGTACTTTTGTGTTATCTTCAAAGCTTATTTCTGTTGTTGCTTAAAAGGATTATTTTTGTTAACATAATACAAAGAACTAAGTACTGTAAGAAGGATTGGGGTAGTCTACTAATAACTTTTACCTGAAAAAAAAGAAAAGAAAATGAGTGGTAAAAATGAATTTATATCTGACTTTAGACCATTAATTTTGAATATTTGATTTCTGGGGTTAATTATATGCTTGGACACCCCCCAGTAAATGGTTATATATACCTATTTTTAAATTTTTATTTCTAATGTTGTTTACAGGGGTTATTTTTGTCATTATAATGTAAAGAAATAAAATAGGACTAAAGTTGTGAGTACTAATTTGTTGTTAGAATATATCAAATATATGGTTAAGATTGGGAAATAAGGTTATGGACCTGTTGGGGCCTGGTTAAACATTCAAGAAATTTTTGCTGAGAAGACTATTGAAGAACTCAGCTGTTGTTGATATCCGCTGAATTAAATAAAAGAAGATAAGGTGATAGGTAAGTCTAAGAACCTTTATATTTTGGGTTGAAAAGTAGATTGATAGATTATGAGAAATATGCGTTGATTTATAGTGGAAAAATACATAAGATATGAAGAAATATTTTAAAAAGTTAAGTTTGACTGTTGCAAAGATGTTGAAAAATGTAATTTTTGGTTGGGTATTTGTTTATCTGTGTTTGTTATGTCTTTAAAATTCAATAAAGAAATTATACCCCCCCAAAAAAAAGGGAACTCTGTTATTGGCAGCCAGCAGTGCTTTGGAGGGCTCCTATTAGTGTTTCCAAGGCTGGACAATTCTGCCCTTCCCATTGCCTTGGAATTTTGTAAACAGTTTAATTAAGCAGAGACAATCTGTCTGGAAATATATCCATTCACGAACCGCCATGAACAGCACCAAAGTTTGTGAAATGTTTGTCCTGGGAGCCTCTCCATGAACATTGCTTCATGAACCATGAACCAGCCAAAACTCATGACAAACTTTAGTTTGTGAGCCAGTTTGTACTAATCCCTATCTGTGAGGGGTGACAAGAAGTGAAATTTCTGATCTGTATGGACTCCTGTCCCTTACAAAGCAAACAGCAAAGGAAGGAGGAAAATGTACACCAGGAAAGTGTCACAAAGAGAACGTTGAGCCATCTCTCTTCACAGTAGGGTTGCCAAGTGTGGATTCAGCCGCAGCGGGGGACTCCCGGCTGGCGGCTGGAGCACCGCATCCACATTGCCCGGAAGTGACGCGGGCACGCCGGGGGTGGGGCCATGACCATCCGAGGGAAAACCATAGAGTTTTCCCTTGGATGACCGTGGCCCCACCCCCAGCATGCCCATGTCACTTCCGGGCGACGTGCACATCAGGGTGGAGTTCCCCTCAGGGCCCGATCTGCCGGCGGCAGGGAACGGGCCTCTGGGGCGGGGCTTTCGCCGCCCCCCGGGGGAACTTGGCAAGCCTACTTCACAGTCTTCATTTAAATTACTCCCTCCCCCAGAGCTAGCTGCTAAGACTACAAAACCCCAAACCAAGCCAACTCTCACCAAGCAAATGCTACGGTTTCACACTCTCTGCAAACTCCCTTCCTCCCTTCCAGAGCCTATGAATACATCTTGTGCATTTAGTTCATGTACAGTGCTTGGTATATTTTAATAAGGAGGATAAAATATGATTGATTGGAATTGGCTTTCATACTTTCAGAATTCCATAACTGGTAATTGGTGAAGTGTCTTTAGTACATTAAGCATCCAGAGATGGGGGTCAATAGCAATAGAGCAGACTGTATCCTAATGTTTTGTTGTGTTAAACTCTCTAAAGGCACTTAGGTCTTACGACTGCTGAAGCCAAGAAAATGGATTAGATGGAATCACTAGTTTGATTCACTGTGGTTGTTCACAGAGGAACTGGTGGATTTATGGGGAAATTCAGTTATATCAGTATAAGACCTTTATTTCGTGTTCTGATGCACAAGGCCCCCATCCAGGTCCTTTACAAGCTCACAAAATTGCACTCCTATGCAGAGTTACTCAGGTCTAAGCCCACTGATATCAATCTGCTTGGACTGGAGTAACTCTGCATAGGAGTGCACCATTAGACTCTGAGGAAGGCAATGCCCAAGGCCTCTAATGCTTCAGTTCAGTACCTCTATACCAGGATTTCTCAGATCTGCCTTCCATCCAAAATGCTTTGTAAGAGCTATTCCAATTATTCTTCCCATCACCTGAAAAGGAAAACAGAGATACCTGGGTGGCTAGCTTGAATAATAGGTCCTCATACAAGTACTTGGGGTGTGTATCAGAGAACTGAGAAGCCAAAACTACATATTTGACCCAGGGCACACTGACGTAAGTTCTACTGAGTTTGGGGGGGGGGATAAGGATAGGCGGAGGGAGAGAGGATGAAGGACAGGCCATGAAGCAACTGGATTAAAAGACATTAAGGCAGAGTTTGGGTTACATGTCAGAAAAGCTTCCTACTCATAAAACCAGTTGCGTAATACAGAACAAGGCATCTACAGAGACTTCAGCATCTGCTCCTTGAAATGGCTTATACATCCCTGCTAATAGCTACACACAGCTATGAACGATACAGGGTAACTGTAGCAAAAATGTGTCCCTAAGTTTCTGGGTAAACTGGCAGTCATCTCCATGATTGATCCTTAGCTTATGCCAGCAGCTGTGATCACAGAAATGGCTTCTTGCACACAACTGCATGAAGGAATTGGTCGGTGTGAACCAGGAGTACATTTTTAAACAATGAAGTCCACATAGACATTTATCATGACTGCTTTGTGGTACAAAACTTGTATTAGAGATCCTCGGCTGGTGCTTAATACACTGGTATTTGATCATCAGATGTTAGTTCCACTTTCACAGATTTAATACCTTTTCTGGAATTTTGAAATAATGATTTTTGGAATACCTGTGCAGGAAATATTTTAGCAAGTGCTCCGCTACAGCGGCAAGACACGCGGAAGCTGAAGCTGCTGCCGCCCTCATTGCATTTCTTTTGGATACCTTCATAGGTCTTCTCTAGAAATAATTTGCTTTCAGACAACACATTGTCTATATCAGCTTCAGATATGTCACATCTCTCTTGGTTTTCTACTTGACTTTCAGCAGAAATAGTCTCTAATCGTTGTTCTCTCTTCTGTCTTTTGTTGTTTGTACTGCCGTCTTCTTCTGATTTCCTTTTTTGAGAATCCGGATAGTCCTGACTTGCATTTTCTGGTTTCAGTTCTTGACCATGAAGACTTTTCCAAAGAGTAATAATATCCAGCCAACTCTTGGAACCTTCATTTACAAGTTTCTGAATGTCATGGATTACTCTTCCTAAAACAGAAGCACATTCTTAATTCACTCAGTTAAGGCTTTAACATATACTCACAATTTTTAATCACATATAGAAAACCCTGCACAGCAGTTTTATAGTAGAATTCACCATTCTGGGGGACTGTTTCCACAACCAGCCACATGTTGATGGAGGAAAATGCTAGATTTCCTGCATAACCATTCTTGAGTCTTAGTCATTGCCTTTGTACTTCAAAGATGTGGCAAATTTGCAAGTATGGCTCAGCGTTTAAGGTAAAACCAGAAGAAAAACTTCAGAGGAAGCATAAGTTGCAATTCTATGCAGGTTTACAAGTCCCACCAAAAGCATTAGAACTCATCCCTATGTAAATTGTGCTGTTAATTTTAAGTGGCCATTAAGCTATTAAAGATGGGCCATGACAGCTTGGTAGTAGACCACTCTTTGCATGCCAAAGGTCCCAGCAACTCAAAAAAGGATCAAATGTAGCAGCTGCTGGAAAAAACCTCTCTGCTTGACACCCTGGAGAGCTGTTGTAAGTCACAGTGGACAGCGCTGAGCTAGGTTAGTGGTATTACTTGGTGATCAAGTTTTTAGCTCTTTAGAAAACAACTGAATTTCAGTAATTACTGTTTGACTGAAAACATTTAATTTTTGATCAAGTAAATGGTGTTCAAAAGCAGTCAGAGAACTGCTTTCCAAATGGAGCAGACCAATCCATAAAAATTGTCTTTGTGAGCATATCAGAGTGATTTATTTTACCCATCCAATACAGGATGATGAAGTATGGCATTAAAGCTGCGATGTGTCACCTCAGCCTCCAGGAGCCCTAGGTCTACACCAGCTCAGCTGCATCCTGTACCACTGCACTAGCATAATTCCTCAACTGTCAGCAGTTACAAGCAGAAAGAGACTTTTGTAGGCCTTTCCACACAATTTTTATTCAAAGAGGAACATAAGCAACTTTGAGAAAGGTTGTGTGTGGACTTGCTATAAGAAGCCCCTTGCACTGGATTAATTTCTTTCAAGAAGCAGAGAGAAGCACTTTGTAATCACAGAGTCAGTACATCAGGCTGAGAAACTGTTAATTTTACAAGGCCTCTCAGTGAGCTCTGTAAGCTCCTGAACTTGGAGTACCCATATCCAACCTCCAAACTGCATCATACTTTTAACAAAGTACCCATATCCAACCCCCAAACTGCATCATACTTTTAACAAAAAAGGGTACAGTACAGTCCTCACCACAGAATAAAGACCCACCACAAACGGATAAGACGACAGTAGTAAATATAATACCTTTATTTTTAGAGATGGAAAGTGGAGGATATTTATTCAGCAGTAAAAACAACCGCTCCGCAGATTTCAGCTTCTTCAGGGTACGCAGCTCAGCACTGGCAGTAAAGAAGACTTTCCCCAATACATATTCCACCTTGACAAAGAACATACACTGCTGATATAATAAATCTGAAAAATACATTTTCTGGAAATGATTATACCTATAGCACAGTCGCGAAGAGTCGGACTCGACTGTGCAACTGAACAACAACAACAGCACTATGGCATACCCTCACAGTAAAAACAAAATAGGTTGTTACAAAACCTTAGCATTGTCTTTTGTTGACTTGGTTGGTATCTACTTGGTTAGTATCTTGGTTGGTATCTACACCACAGAAAGGAAAATCTCAAACACCCTTCTGCTGAAGCTACTGTAATAAGAAAGCCTTTGAGAGTGGGGAGATTTCTGCCTGCACAGGCGCTCATAACAAATCAGAGGATTCTGCACAAATACTTTTGTTTCTATGACCATGTTCTCAAAATGACTCAGTGCAAGGCTGCCTGCCTTTAACATTCTGAAATAACTGTGACACACTCAGAATGCTTTATAATATTTTTGGAAACAACAGTAGAGACTCTAATCTAGAACTCTGAGAATGAAGTAAGGAGTGATCTACAGTGTTCTCTGTACACAACAGAAGAAGAAGAGGAGATTGGATTGATACCCCGCCCTTCACTTGGAGTCTCAGAGCGGCTTACAAACTCCTTTCCCTTCCCCTCCCCACAACAGACACCCTGTGAGGTGGGTGGGGCTGAGAGAACTGTGACACAAACTGCTCTTTTTCAAGGACAGCTGTGCCAGAGCTTGTGACTGACGCAAGGTCACATCAGCAGGTGCAAGTGGAGGAGTGGGGAATCAAACTCGGTTCTCCAAGATTAGAGTCCGCACACTTAACCACTACACCAAACTGAAATTGATTAGATCTGCAGCAATAAACATTACACACCCATTTGAAAACAAAAGGCAGCACTAGGTTCTCCCCCATAATCGCATAATCCTTGTCCCTGCCCACTTTAGTAACTGACAGTGTCATCCTAAACATAATTATACTCTTCTAAATCCACTTAAATCAATGGGTTTAGAAAGGTGTAACTCTGTTTAGGATTAACATCAGTCAAGTGCCACAAAGATGTATCCTCCAGAATTTTTAGCAAGACATACAGAAATCCAACAAGTGCAGCAGCAGCAGCAGCTTACAAGTCAGTAACGTTATGTAATACTTAACCTGTGTAATGCATACTTATCGTACAACTTGTAAGTTCAAAGGAAACTTGTCATGGAAAAAAAAGTTAACAACCCAGCCCTTAGTTACACCTAGGGAGTGCAAAAATACAAAGTGTTCCTTCTCGTCTGAGATGAGGAACCCCACAGGTACTGAGCAGAAATGAGTTACCGAAGGTATGATTTCAGATATTTATAACGACTTTCTTAGATACACATCTATACAGATGAACAAACTGCCCCCGGGAGGGGTAAACTCGCTCCAGGCTATTTGACCGTCTGCATCCTCCTACCACTAAGCAGGCGGGGCTGATGTACGGCAAGGATACGGTTGTCCTGTACATGAAGTCAGGGGACCATGTATTTGGGGCAGAGGAG
This sequence comes from Gekko japonicus, assembly GCF_001447785.1. NCBI lineage: Eukaryota > Metazoa > Chordata > Lepidosauria > Squamata > Gekkonidae > Gekko > Gekko japonicus. The sequence goes on along the minus strand of NW_015170321.1, from coordinate 18,077 downwards.
GTGGATCTTCTCACCTGCGTGGCACCCAGCCTAGCCTGCACCTCCTTGATCAGGAAGGGCTCCATCCCACGTCCGGCCGTACAAAAGTAACGGGCAGAGATCCCAGCGGTCCAGCGGGAGCCCGTGGTCTCCTTTGGCAGTGCTGGCGGTGACTGCCCTGTATCAGCCATCGCAGCCCTGCCGCCAGGAACCCAACAGCCAGGCGAAGTTCCTCCTTCCTGCTTCACAGGATGTGCCGCGATCTGTTGCCTCCTACAGGCCACGCCCCCAGGCAGGAGGCGGGAAAGACACCCCCCCCCCTGTTCTGGAGTTCTGTGGCTTGGCTGAGGATATCCTAGTTCGTGCTGCCTCCTTCCGTGAGAATCTGAGCTGGATGTAATCGGAGCCTTTGGCACCTCCGCACAGAACTTCGGAAGCAAGCCCTACGGAGAAGCTGAGCACAAAAGCAGCTTCCTGCCTTTTGAGCGTGTTTAGAACAGAGAGCGGGTTTGGCAGGCCTTCGTTGTGCAGGACATTGGGATGCCAGCTCAGGGCTGGGAATTTCCTGAAGATCTGGGCGTGGAGTCTGGAGAAGGGTGGGATTTGAGGAGGGGAGGGACCTCTGCAGGATAATGGAGAACTCCCCGAAACAGCCATTGTCTCCAGCGGAATTGATCTCTGTTGTGCGGAGAGACGTTATAATTGCAGGCTCCACCTGGAGGTTGGCAACTGTAGCACCAAAGCTGTAAATGTTTGCCAAGGACTGGCTCAAAAGAGGTTTAGCAGCTGGGGAAAACAGCTGGGGAAAGCTTTAGAATCCCCTCAAATGGGCTTAGCTAATTCTATGTATGTTTTACCCAGGATAGTAGAAACTTACATTTGGTACATATGAAACAAGCAAACTTCCATAGTGCTTTTGTGCATATCTATTCAGGATTTAAGCCCAATTAAGCCAGCTGAAGCTGAACCCGGCGAAGACAGAGGTCCTGCGCCTGGGTCCGGGTGGTATAGGATTGGGGCTCCCGCTCCGGGCACCTTTGGTGCCAGCTTCAGAGGTTAGGAGTTTGGGAGTGCTCCTGGACCCCACCTTAACGATGGAAGCCCAGGTGGCGGCCACTACCAAAGCAGCCTTTTATCATCTACGGCTGGTGCGGCAGTTGGTCCCCTTCCTTAGCCGCAGTGATCTGGCCACAGTGATCCATGCGACGGTCACCTCGAGGTTAGACTACTGTAACGCTCTCTACATGGGGCTGCCTTTTTTGCAAATTCGGAGGCTGCAGCTGGTGCAGAATGCGGCGGCCAGGTTGGTAGCGGGTGCCTCTAGATGGGACCACATCCAACCTGTGCTGAAAGCGCTGCACTGCCTGCCTATAGCATTCCGGATTCGCTTCAAAGTGCTGGTGCTTACATTTAAAGCCCTACATGGCCAAGGTCTGGCATACCTGAGGGACCGCCTTTCCCCACACAGGCCCCAAAGAGCACTTCGGTCAGGGTCACAACACCGCCTAGTGACCCCGGGCCCCAAGGAGGCCAGGCTTGCGGCCACAAGGGCTAGGTCCTTTTCAGTGGCCGCTCCTACCTGGTGGAATGAGTTCCCGGAGGAGATCAGGGCCCTGTGAGACCTGGTACAGTTCTGCAGGGCCTGCAAGACGAAGCTCTTCCGCCAGGCTTTTGAGTAGGAGCCGCCGCCGCCACTACCACCACCGTGCGACTGCAGAGCAGTTCCGCCGTGTCGGGCTGACTGGCCAGCTGAAATATTGTGGCCCATGGCATCCCCCCCTTTTTTTGACCCTATTGGGATATGCAATAGGGAGTAAGTATTGTAGTCATTATGTATCCTGTGAGATGTGCATTTTTGCCTAAACTGTTTTAACTGTTGACTTTTACTGCACTTGTGCCTTAATTGTTTTAACTTGTTGTATTTTTATCGCACTTTTGTGCCTGTGTAAGCCGCCCTGAGCCCACGTGCGGGGAGGGCGGGGTATAAATGAAATTAAATAAATAAATAAATTTTGTTCAAGCTTACTCCCAAGTAACTGTGTAGGATTATAGTTCACATCTACCAGATATAGTTGTTACATCAGCACCCATATAGTCTCTTCACCCAGAGAACAGATGTCAAAAGGCCAGGGGAAGAAGCAGCATGGATCAGACTCTGAATCTCACAAAGACATAATTGCTAAAATTAGCCAAAATGTAAAGTGAGGTATCCTTTTGCAAGAAAGTTCATCTTAAAAAGCAAACACGTTGATTAGCTGAGGTAATTTCGGATTTCTGCCACAAGAAATGTTCAGAAGAGCTAGATTTGAGTCTGGGTGCACTTCAGAGGTCAACAACATTTTCAGGATATAAGCTTTCGAGAGGTAAAGCTCTCCTTGTCATATTGGTCAGTGTTTGTGACAATAAAGGGAAAATGTTACAGAAGACATAAAGGGATTTTCTTAAGCCACATGTGTAACACATCCAAGTGAGCAATTTGGTCTCCTTCTGGAGTTAATTATAAGGGCAAAAACTCATCGCCTGAGCCCGAACACACCTGTAAGCAAATGTCCATGGATTGTACTAATCTCACAATCAGCTTTTGCCACAAACAAACACTAAGCAGGGATAGTCACTAAAATCTGCCTCCATTCCCAAGGACTGGAAGGTAGCTAATGTAACCCCCCATCTCCCTTTCTCACAGTGCAAAAACTCATGGGCACTCAGTGAAATTAATGAGCAGTAGGCTTAGAACAGATAAAAAGAAGTACTTCTTCACCCAAAGGGTAATTAAAATGTGGAATTCACTACTGCGGGAAGTGGTGGTGGATGCAAGCATAGACAGCTTCAAGAGGGGAATGGGTAAAGATATGGAGCAGAGGTCCATCAGTGGCCATTAGCTACAAGGTATAGATGGAACACTATTTCTGGGGCAGTAATACTCTGTATGCTTGGTGCTTGAGGGGCAACAGTGGGAGGGCTTCTGGTCCCACTGGTAGATATCCTGATGGTGCCTGGGTTTTGGCCACTGTTTGACACAGAGTATTGGATTGGATGGGCCATTGGCTTAATCCAACATGGCTTTTATTATGTTCTTAAATGATTTCTATGAAACAGGAAACTAGCTGATAAAGTTAATTTACTTTGAAATTGCCACAGGACTTCCCTAAAACAAAAAGAATTTCAGTTATCTAGGAACTGGGATTTCAGCTACAAAATGGGCTCACTTTCTTTTCTGGATTGACCTCCACTACCACTACAGCATCAGGACAACAGAATAAGGTAAAGCATGGTTTACAACCTCTCCCTCTCTTTCCTTGTCACATGTTCTCTCCCCCCACCCCACCCCTGCATTCACCCATAATATTTTTAACCATCCCTCTGGAAATACCATCCATCCTGTCCCAGGTTCCCTCTTGTCCTTCTAGTTCATCACTAGAGCCCCACATCTCCCCCCCCCCCGCTCCAAGCATCTATGCAACCCAGTAACTTTTCTTTACTCCCATCCTCTGCAACATCCTTAACCATGACCCCTATTGCCCTGCCAGTCTCTTGAAGTGGGGGACGGGATGGGACAGAAACTACTTCTTGAGGCTGAGTTAAAGGTATAGAGGCCTGGAGTTCTCCTGGAATTACAACTGATTTCCAGACTACAGAGATCAGGTTCCCTGGAGAAAACAACAACTTTGAAGATTGGACTCTTTGGCATCATGTCCCTGTTGAGCTTGGTTTGCTTAGGGCCACTAGCAATGCAATTCTAAGGACACTTCCCTGGGAGTAAGCCCCATTAAGTAGACTTCAGTAGGGCTCAGAGTAGACCTACTTAGGATTGCATTGTTAGTGAGCTTGTGACAGAGACAAAAATTGAAATGGGAACCTTGCAGCTCATTCCCATGTGTCCTGATCCTCTGTGCAGTCTTAACTATTTAGTAATCTGCGTGCTGTGTAAAGCTTCTGTTAATTTCATCAAATCAAACTGTTCCTAAATGCAAAAAAATATAGAGGATGATTGAAGACTTGGCAGTTATTATGTACTGAGATCGAGGCAGCATTTCAAACAAGTGATTTTTTTATTAGCTCAGAACAAAACACTCATAGAACGATCCAACTTTATACATTTTGAACTAGCGAGGCCACACCCCCTAGTACAGTAATGTCCAATCACGATAGAGAGCTTAGGACCAATGGGATTTGTTCCCACCGAGGTCAGGGTCTTTCCGGATTGGTCTGTCATGCTACAGCAACCGATCTGACTGCAGACTTTAGAATCCTAAGAGTCTATGGAACTTGTGTCTGAAGCTCCGGCTTGTTTACTTTAGGCAATACAATAAGCAAATACATAACACTCCTCCCCCCTAAGTTAGCACACATAGTCCTTCAAATAGTTTGGGTGAGTCCATACTCTTTGGGAATGCTGGGGTTGCTGACATTGGCGGGATTGTTGCTGACATTGGCGGGATTGTTGTCCATGTCCATAGTGCAGTCGGGAACTGCAGTGCCAGAACTCTCAGGGTTGGGAGACAGTGTCAGTTCTGAAGAGCTCCTGCGTTCAGTGCTGAAGATGCGGTGCAATGCCATAATCACCTATGCTGAGGTCATAGTTGATATTGGTATAACTTCCAACCATTTAGAAAAAGAGTCTACTATGATTAGGAAGACATGTACCTGAAGCGGGATGGCAAAGTCCACATGCAGGCAGGACCATGGCAAACGAGTGGTTTCCCAGTGCTGGACTGGTACCTGTGGTGGCTCTGGTCGCAACTCCTGACAGAGTCTGGACCCAACTCTCAATCTTTTGGTACAACCGTGGCCACCAGACATAGCTGCGGGCTAAAGCCTTCATATGCACGACATATGTCGGCGAGGCGGTGGGTCATAAGATCATAATTGACCATATCAAATGCTGCCGTTAAATCTAATAACAACAGCAGCACTGACCCGCCTTGATCCAGATGTCTACGGAGGTCATCTGTAAAGGCAACCAGAGCCGTCTCTGTCCCATGGCCAGGGCGGAAGCTGGACTGGAAAGGATCAAGGGTGGAAGCATTATCCAGGAAAGCCTGGAGTTGTTCAGCCACCGCTCTCTACCACCTTGCCCAGTGTTAGCCGAATTGCTTTATTTACAGCAATTGGCAATTTATAAATGGGTTCTTGCCAATTTATACCAAGGTCCTATTCCCACCAAGGGTTACCAGTAAAGGATTCGAGGCTGTTGTAGTTAAAATAGATTTTTTAATTAATTAATTTAACTTTTGACTTGATATACCACCCTAACCCCCCGGGGGGGGGGTCTCTGGGCGGTTCACATATTTTGCGTTCTAAGAACTTGTACTCCTAACTTGGGCCACATCTAATGTTTGGGGGTGGAACTGCCTTTAAGTAAGATGTCTTTTACTTAAAAATATATATCTCATACAAGCAATACTGATGCACTCACGCATTACAAGCCTGTCAGTTTGACATCAATACCTGGAAAAATTCTAGAGCAGATTTTTAAACGCTCTGTCTGTGAACACTTTGAACAGAATGAGTTAATTGGTAGTAGCCAGCATGGATTTATCAAGAATAACTCATGCCAGACCAACCTTATCTCCTTTTTGGACAGAGTTACTAAAATGGTTGACTCTGGCAATGCTGTGGACATAGTGTATCTAGATTTCAGTGAAGCATTAGACAAAGTTTCTCATGATATCCTTGAGGATAAGCTGGTTAAATGTGGGCTGGATGGTGCAACCGTTGGATGGACTCATGGTTGGTTGAAAAATCGTACCCAATGAGTGCTTGTAAATGGCTCAGGGAAGTCTCGAGTAGAGTGCCACAGGGCTCGTTCCTGGGCCTGGTGTTGTTGAATGTTTTTATAAATGACCTGGAGGAAGACATAGAGGGGATGCTTATCAGATTTGCAGATGACACGAAGCTGGGTGGGATTGCTAATTCTGAAGAAGACAGAATCAGGATTCAAAATTATCTAGATAGACTGGAACAGTGGGCTGAGACAAATAAAATGAATTTCAATAGAGATAAGTGCAAAGTCCTACACTTAGGTACAAAAAATCAAAGGCACAGGTATAGAATTGGAGGGACTTGGCTTGACAGCAGCTCATGTGAAAGAGATCTAGGTGTTCTGGTGGATCACAAGCTAAACGTGAGCCTGCAGTGTGATGTGACTGCGAAGAAGCTAATGCAATCTTAGGATGCATTAACAGAAGCATTGTGTCCAGATCACGGGAGGTGGGCTTAGAGGGGACATGATTGCAGTTGTCAAGTATTTGAAGGGCTGTCATGTAGAAGATGGAGCAGATCTATTCTCTCTTGCTCCGGATTGCAAGACTAGATCTAATGGGTGGAAATTACAAGGGAGTTGATACCGGCTAAATATGAGGAGAAACTTCCTAACTGTAAGAGTGATTGAACAGTGGAACAGCCTGCCTCGGGAGGTGGTGGATGCTCCTTCACTGGACGTTTTCAAGTGGAGGCTGGACGATCATCTTTCGGGTATGTTGTAGGGCTATCTTTCGGCTATGCTCCTGCAGAGTGCAGGGGGTTGGACTAGATGACCTGCAAGATCCATTCCAACTCTAACATTCTATGATTCTATGACCCTTAGAAAACATACCAGCACTTGGAGGAAGGGACTCTTGCAGCCTACTTTGTGTTTTGTAGTGAAATATGACAACCAGCATTACAGGTCAAGTATAACAGAGGAGGAACAATCACTGTCAGAACCCTGCCTAACTTAACAAACAGGAAGTTGCTTAAATGTTATCAACCTGCCCAAACAACTTATTTATTCAAATATTTATAGCCCATATTCCCCCGTGACTCAAGCCAGCTTACAAATCAATGGGCCTGAAAGGCAATAATGGAGAATTGATCTGGGGGTATCTGGAGTTCAAGGGGGTTATTTTTTAGGTAGAGGCATGAAATTTGCAGCATAGTTGATGGTGCCTCTCCTCAACCCTCCCTCAGTTGCAAAAAGATTGCACCAGGGGGTCCAATTCTATGGGCCCCAGAAGGAGGTGCCCCCACCCTCCCTTGTTTCCAATGGAGGGGAAAATGCCTTATGGGCTGAAGCAGAAATCCCTGCACTGCCTGTTAAAATTTTGTGCACCAGCACCCCCTGGCACAGCTTAGAGGGAACTATGCGAGTCCTGGCTGCAGCTGCCACCTGCTTATCCAGCAGCAGGCCTGGATCCAAGAGCAACTCCAAACTACAGACTAGTTCCTTCCAGGAGAGTGCAACACCATCCGGAACCAGTGACATCAGTTGGGGGGCATGGTGCCAGAGGATATTTAACCCTGGGAAAATTCCACAGTGTTCAGTTGGACAGTGGCAACATTTGATATTTCACGTTAATATTCAATCCTGAATGTATTTCCTTAGAAATAAATTCCATTGATTTCAATAACGTTAAATTTATGATGCAGAATTAATTAATAGCATAATTAAATTAGGACTGCAGTTTGAACGAAAATTCTAACGCAGTTGTTATTTATAAATAAATATTTTGGGTTTTAATGATGGTTATTATAAAAGCAGAGATGTGAGCCATTCCCAGGGCCCGTGGAAATTTCCATTTCACAAATTTGTTTTTGCCCCCTAGCATTAATATAGTATATGTGTGTCATTGCAAATACATATTCAGTGCCATTTTCAAAATTAGATTTGAGTCCAGTAGCACCTTCCAGACCAACAAGATTTTTTGGGTATGAGCTTTTGGGAGTCAGAGTTCTCTTGACTCTCAAAAGCTTCCCCCCCAAAAAAAATCTTGTTGGCCTGGAAGGTGCTACTGGACTTGACTCTGGCTCTCCTACTGCAGACCAACAGGACTACCCCCTGAAGCTCATTTCAAAATTGTAATTAATGTTTGTTCAGGTGATTATACTTAGGATTTGTGTGAGAGTATGTGCATATTTTATTGATCTGTAACCTGTAAGCTGCGGTGGCTCAAGTGGTTAAGATGCTGAACTGCAGGCTATGGAAGGTCGGTAGTTCAGCAGTTTGAGACCCGGGTGCTGCATGACGGGGTGAGCTCCCGTCTCTAGTTCCAGCTCCTGCCAACCTAGCAGTTCGAAAGCAAGCAATTGCAAGTAGATAAATAGGTACCACTTAGGTGGGAAGGTAACAGCGTTCCGTGTGCCTTGGTGTTTAGTCATGCCGGCCACATGACCACGGAAACGTCTTCGGACAGCGCTGGCTCTTCGGATTTGAAACGGAGATGAGCACCGCAACCCTAGAGTCGGACTCGACTGGCTTTCGAGCAAGGGAACCTTTACCTTTTAACCTGGGGAGGAAGGGAGGGGGGACTACAAATCCATACAGTAATCCTAATTAAAAACTGCGTTATAAATTCACTGATCGGCTATGCAGGTAAAGTCAAACCCAAAGCTAGAATTCTTATCTATAGGTCTCTTTTTGCATGGTAGTAGAAGGGATATTGGGATCCCCAATCTGATATGTAACTAACAAATAATGCAAGTGAAGTGATGCTCTGGAGAGTGACCCTGAAACTGAGGGGACTCAGTGACACTGTGGAAGACAGTTAAATTCTGTTGAAATAGATGAGGGGACAACCACATCCAGCATATGCTCAGAAGTAAATCTGATTGAGCTCAATGGATTTTACTCCCTGTTTAGTGTATTTAGTGTTGCAGCCTCTGTGCTTTAACAGTTTTCATTGCCCTTGGGTTTTTTCTAAATTTAAACAATGTAAGGGAAGTGCTTGCTATATATTTTACGGTTTTAGAAGTATTATTCCAATACAAACAATTTCCACATAACACTTTGCATGAGTTTGAATACCACCCTTGAAGTGGTATTCTTTCCCCTGTCTCCCCTCCCCCCCAAAAAAAATCAGATTTAATATTTGTTTTTATTAGTACTAGGCTTACCCACATGCCTGGAGAAAAATGTCACCTTACCTGGTGACCCATGAAGCCAATGTAGTGTAGTGGTTAAGAGTGGTCGACTCTAATCTGGAGAACCAGGTTTGATTTCCCACTCCTCCACTTGCAACCAGCGCCAGTCACAGTTCTCTCCGCTCAGCCCCACCTAACTCACAAGGTGCCCGTTGTAGGGAGAGGAAGGGAAGGCAACTGGAAGTTGCTTTGAGACTCTGTAGGGTAGAAAAAAGCAGGTTATAAAAACCTAAAAGGTAAAGGTTCCCTTGCTCGAAAGCCAGTCAAATCCGACTCTAGGGTTGTGGGGCTCATCTCTGTTTCAAAGTCGAAGAGCCAGCACTGTCCGAAGACATTTCCGTGGTCATGTGGCCGGCTTGACTAAACACCAAGGCGCACGGAACGCTGTTACCTTCCCACCGAAGTGGTACCTATTTATCTACTTGCAATTTCTTGCTTTCGAACTGCTAGGTTGGCAGGAGTTGGAACTAGAGACGGGAGCTCACCCCGTCATGCAGCACACTCGGGTCTCAAACTGCTGAACTACTGACCTTCCACAGCCTGCAGTTCAGCGTCTTAACCACTTGAGCCACCGCAGCTCCTATAAAAACCTACTCATCTTCTATTCAATAGACAGGACATTTCTCTCTCTCTCCAGGCATTTGGCAACCCTACTAGCAGTATGATCCTAAACAAATTCACAGCCCTTTAAAGCCATTGAAATCAATGTGGTTAGAAGAGTGTAACACTACTGAGGACTGTTCTATCGTTTTCTCACTTCATTGCCATTAAGCAAGTGTTAGAGGCTGTTGACCTTGATACAGTTTGTAGCCTGAATTATATTAATTATTTGTACAACACATCATAGGAGCATAGTGGGGAGTGTAGTTTACGAAGGGCTTATGAAGATGCCATCAAGTCACCACCAACTTCTGGTGACTCCACAGCGTTTTAAAGGCAAGAGACATTCAGAGGTGGTTTGCCATTGCCTGCCTCTGAGTAATAACCCTGGTATTCCTTGGTGGTCTCCCATCCAATACTGTCAAGGGCCACCCTGCTTAGCTTCTGATATCTGATGAGATCGGGCTAGCCTGGGCTGTCCCGATCTAGACAGCTGACTACTACCATGCTGAAATGTATGAGTAATCGTCTGACCACTAGAGGGTGGTGTTGTCATTTGAATGATGACTTCATGTCCCGTGGCAAGTTTGATCCTGACTAGAAAATGTTCAGTAATTCCTTAACCTCTGATCTTTTTTGAGAAAAAAGATCCCAGCATCGCTATCAATAAAGATGCTTCTGATTTCTTCATTAGGTGTTGAATGAAATCTACAGAAAGATACCAGTTGAGATGAGAAACTTTGTACAAATTTTAACACTTCAAATCCTGGTTTAAATTGGGTCAGCTAGCAGAATGCAATTTTATTCTTCCTGACCTTTTAATTTAATTGTATTGGGAATTCGTTTTCTGCCCTTTCAGAGAGGTGAATTGAAATTAAGTTTGAAAGCCCTTGGTATTTATAGAGCAATGCGATTTGCCCTTCGGCTACAAATTACAAGGTCCATCAGGTGATTTTAAACTATACTGCTTACGTATCCAGTCTTAGAGAAGATAATGTTATTTATTTATCGAGATTTATTCTCCTCCCCATACCAAGGACTCAAGGCAGGTAACAGTGAGCAAACATGAAGTGACAGGTACCTGTCCTTGAAGAGGTACAGGGAAGTTCTGCACACTACAGCAGAAAGATGCTTTAAGTTGCTCCACATAGCTGAACATGACAAGGGAGAATGGCCAAATTGGGATAAAAGCCAATGGAAGACCTACCAAACTGATCATATCCAATGTTCCCTCTAAGCTGTGGAGCTTGTGAACAAAAATTCTACTTTGTGAGCTACTGGCATTAAAGTAGTGAGCAAGTGATCTGGCTACTGCATAAATTAGTTGGCTCTGGGGCCATCCTTCCTGAGCTAAGACAAAAATGTGTGAGCCAGAGGCTAAAAATCAGCTTCAAAGTGCTGGTACTTACCTTTAAAGCCCTATATGGCCAGGGTCCGACCTACCTGAGGGACCGCCTTTCCCTGCATATACCCCCAAGAGCACTTCAGTCGGGGACCCAAAACCGTTTGGTGGTCCCAGGTCCCTGGGAGGTAAAACTAGCTGCGACCAGGGCTAGATCCTTTTCAGTGGCGGCCCCTACCTGGTGGAACGAGCTCCCGGAGGAGATCAGGGACCTGCGGGACCTTATGCAGTTCCGCAGGGCCTGTAAGACGGAGCCCTCCCGCCAGGCTTTCACATACGGCCGCCACTGCCACCACCACCAACGGTGGCAATACCAGCAGGATCCGGGATTGCCCTGGGAAGCTCAGCCATATATTGTGCGGCATTAACAACGTGTGGCTGGCATGAACGATCTACTGGACAGTGGTACCCCAGTGGGGCTGACTTGAAGATGCCACCACAACCACTCATGACCATCTTGTTGTCTGAAAGCACTTTATTACTGTTCTTATTGTTATTACTGTTATTACTAAGATTTTATTGTTTTATTGGATTTTATGCATGGTTTTTGCCCCTGTAAGCGGGGAGGGCGGGGTAAAAATGCCTAAATAAATAAATAAAAATAAATAAGCCTAAATAAATAAAAAAATGCCTAAATAAATAAATAAAAATAAATAAGCCTACCAGGCCATATGGCTTTACTAGTTCCATGGAAAACCTTCTTGAATGTGATGGTCTTTAGAGGGTGGTGGTGGAAAAGTACTGTCAAATCATAGCCGACTTTTGGGTTTAATACCCATGCAGGGTTTTCAAGGCAAGAAATGTTCAGAGGTGGTTTGCCATTGCCTGCCTTTGCATCACGACCCTGGTGTTCCTTGGAGGTCTCCCATCCAAATACTAGCCAGGGCCAACCCTGCTTAGCTTCTGAGATCTGACAAGACCAGGAGAGCCTGGGCTATCCAGGCCAGGGCATAGGGTTGCCAAGTCCATCTTCCACCCCCAGCGGGGGACTTTGGGGGCGTTCCTGGAGGGGGCGGAGCATCCCCGACAGGATGACATCACGTTGGGGACGTCCGCCGCCCCCCCATCCGCCCACGCGCCGGATCTCCAGAAACGGCAGTTCCCTGCACTTAAAGGAGCCGGCGTTTCCCCTTTAAGAGCAGTTGCGTTTCCCTTTTAAATGCACGAAGCTGGCATTTCCTTGCGAGCCTGATCTCAAGCGGAGATTGGGCTTGGGAGGAAACACAGGCTTGGGAGGAAACACGGGTTCCACACACTTAAAGGGAGGGGTGGCTGTGGGTGTTAGGGGTGGGGCTTCCATCTGGCTGGCGGCGGGTAGAACCCCCCCCAAAAAATGGGGGACCTAACTTTAAGGAATTTTCAGCATTGTAATAAGAATGAAGATTGTGAGTTTTCCTTTCTACAAAGTTTTCGAGAAGAAAAGGTACAGAGTAAGAACTCAGTGACACATTGGGTCCCTCATAATCCTCCAGCAATTTGGTTTTACTTCTCTTACCCGGATCCCACTAGGACTTCAAACACACGGCCTTGTTAATGGCCTTTCACTAGTCAACAACTGTAACAAAGGGACTGAATGGCATAAGCAAAAGTTCTTAGGGCATGCCTCAGCCACATGAAATTATTTCCCTTGAACTGTGCAGTGTTGTAGAACATGGTACAGTGCTGATACCAGTTTCTGTGCAGCTGGGAAATAGGGTTAGGAGACAGGTAGTATGGCTAGGATATGTGTCCCCTGCATATCTGTGCTGAACCCCTCTAGCAGTTTTGTTTTACTGAACAATGTTCAAGAAATGTTCTGTCACACTTTAGAGAGGCATCACGAGAGAAGGGACAAGACAGATATTTTATTTTTAAAAGGTAAAAAACCAGAAAGGGCATTGTTTCTTTTTTTTCCTCCAGAGAAACGAAAGTGCACAGAAAGGATCACTATGGACAATGACTTCAGACTAGGTGAAGAGATGTATGCATGCCGAAAGGAGAACAGGCAGGTCTGGATGCAGAACACATCACTATGTGGTTGCACAGACTGATACAGCAAACACTCTGTCAGCACTGCACAGGATGCCTCCATCCAGTCTGATATGCTATTACCATGGTATGAAATGTAAGGAATGTATATTCTTTTCTCTGGGTTCACTGTATGTACTTATTTATACCTGCACATAGATAGCGTGCAACTGTCCTGGGGCCCATATAGACATATTGAAAAGGCTTATCTGATTTATTTAACTGGAGATTCCTTTTGCAATAATCTAAATAATAATATGTAAGGAATGACTTATGAGAACAGCGACATCTTTTGCCACTTTTGCCTGTGGGCTAAGCAATGGCAAACCAAGATAATATGTGGAATAATGATTAGATGGCTCACAAAGAATCAGGATCAGATAAAAAACTACATTTCCTACACAACAAATTATGTTTTTTAATATTCCAGTGTTTTGAGTTTCAAACCATGCCTTTCTTTTGTTCTTTACTACAAAACCCCAATACCTTTGCAAGATTAATTTTCCCCGAATGTTTACAAAGGGAGTACACCTTTCTGTGCCCTTTCCTTTCTCATGTCCTATTGCATTTGCAGTGTGCAGAATGCACAAAGGCTTCTGCTCTTAAGTAAAAAAAATACCATTGTTCTGAAGACAAGATGAGTGGTGATCACTTTCTTGTTTTATTATTAAACATACACCGAGATTAATGTTTGGACTATTTTTCTCTGAAAAAGATCCTCTTTAATTATGCCCAGGTTTGCTTGAATTCCAAGAGTTAGCTTTAGAAAATCTCCCATTTCAATTCACTGCACTTTAGTTAATGGGACTAGCCCTTTGCTATCAGATTTTGGCTGCAGCAAAATGAATCCATTTGAAGTCAAGAGGAAAGCTTCCAGTCTGAAAGGGTGGCTCATGGACTGTATTCCCACCAACCTACTTCAACTTGCATGTTGCCAGTCTGTATTTGGTTGCCTGTCTATGGGCCTGTTGATCTAGGGCAGGGGTCAGCAGTCTTTTATAATTAGACAGCCAACGTTTGTCAAAATTCAGAGCAAGAGATCAGCCAAGAGTCCTTAGAGCCAAGACCATTTCCTAGCTGAAAATACAACTTAGCGTTACTGATAACTGATAATTTGCAGCCCAAACACTGGTTGTTGTGAGTCCTTTGTTAGGAAGCAGCATACATAAGGTCTCACAATAAGTAATGAATATATGCATAAGCATCCTGTGTGATTGTTTGAGTGTACTTATTTAAATATGTGTGTGGTCTATGCTTGGATTATTGGCAAACAAAGCTGTTGGGAGTTCCTTGCGATTACTTCCAGTATAAAAAGCTAAAGTCATGTAGTGAATTTTTCCTATTGGACTGAAGTCCCATTTTCTACTCAGCTTGATATGCAATGTCAATGTGACCGTTATAAGGCAAATGACAGGCAACAGCTTTTGATTGGACATCCATCCCTATTATGAATTTGTCCACACCTGTGATACCCTGGAGCAAGCATTCGGTTTATCCATGAGAAGAGGGGTCTGAGTGTGTGTGGAGTACCTTCTTCACATACACAGTGGATGTTGCTGTACTTTGGGCAAAAAGGGTAGATCCAAAAATCTGCTTTTCTCCCACAGGTTGGAACTGGATATTTCCATTCATTTCTTGATTTAAACAGAATGCACATCCTGATATGTAATCTTTTCCCTTGTGCATGGTTAGTAGGTACATGCAATACATTGTGTATGTAAGCAAGCAAGCAGACACTTTCTTGCATATGTTATCTCTAGACTGGGGTTTCTTTCTTTAGAGTTCCATGGCCGTATATGAACTCAGTCAAAGACCACAGCAAATTACTTCTTTGTACTCCAATCAAAAAATGTACAGCTGAAATAATAAATAGAAATGATTAATATTAATATTAAGATTGTTAAGCAAAATCAATACATAATTCATAATGTGCAGCTGTTTTGCTTTCAGTTCCTATTTTTCTGCTTCAGTGCGCCTGCTCTAATCTAATAGATGTTGGCCTGGTTTGCCAAATGTGTGTTTTTAAAATACAGAAGCTGTGAAAAGCAGCTGCATTAACACCACGCTGGGACTGTTAGTCTATTAACATCTGGTATGCCACTCCCCCCAGTTATACTTAAATGCACTGTGATGCCCCTCATCTTTTTTTCAAATGATGCTTTCATTGCTTACTCTTAGTATAGTATTCAACATGTTTATTAGCCATGGTGTATGTTCCAAGAATCACCCTGTCTCTCCCATTAATCACCTGTTCATCAAAATATCAAATTCTCAATGTGGTAAAATATGTGGATACTTAAATCTAGAGACAGGAACCATGAACTGACAAGACCCATCTTTCAGAAACAAGCTCTAGGTTTGCAGGAAAAAAACCCATGAAAAGAAAAAAACCCAAAACCATTGGGGAGCTAAACCCTCCTCAATAATAAAAGCAGCACTTGTAGCTTTAAGAAACAAATGCCCTCTCAGTGGCCATTGAGGGGTTGATAGGCAACTACAACAGTATTGCCAGCCTTCAAACCTTGGTCTCTATCAGTAAAAGGTGGAGAGCATTTCCAGGGCTGTCTTGGCATTCAAGGGAACATTGGGGGCTGACTTGCCAGCAGCAGCCACTGGAAAACTTGCTGCCACACAACTTGCATAACTCACCCTGGCCTGACTGCCTGCTATTGTCCACAGCAGCCACTCCACAAAAGCCAGTGTGGTGAGGTGGACATTCAGACTAGGATCTGGGAGACAAAATTTTGAATCCCCACTCTGCTATGGAAGCTCTCTGGGTGACCTGGGGCCACTTACATATTCTCAGCCTAACCTGTCTCGCAGGGCAGTTGTGAAGATAAAATGGAGGAGAGGAGAATGATGTAACCTGCTTTAGGCCTCCATTCTGGAGAAAGGCAGGGTATATAATGAATGTAGCTGAAGATGGGAGGGCAGATAAAATGCAGGTTGGTTAGTGGGTGAGAATTTGAGAAGGGAGCAGGGAAAGGTGAGGATATGGGAGGCTGCTTGGAGAAGGGAAACAGGAAAATGCATGGAGAGGGGGATACATGGGAAACTGAGGTGCCCCCGCAAGTCCTTGCAGATTCTCCACTGGCCCTGGTCTAGTGGCCGCCACTGTGCAGAGAGGCTGCCAGGGACAGATAAAGGTAGATTGAGTGGTGGGTGGGAAGAAGGAAGCAGGAAAAGAGGAGAGGCTGGGGAAAAGGATATGGGGGCTCCCAGGGAAAGGAAAGAAGAAATACTGAAAGAGGAAAAAGTGAGATGCCCTCCACAAGTCCTCAAGGGCCCCTGCTTGTTTAGTCTTAAATGGCAGAGACCTTGAACCCTCAGATTTATTGTATTACTAGGAATAAGGCCCATTGTGGAAATAAATAAAACTAGAAAGAGGCTCTGGGAGAGTGCCCCGGCCTTGGGCACTCAGCGTCAATTTGCTGTGGCGACCTCAGCAGGGTATAATGACAGAGTCCGCCATTTTCTACAGAGGGAACTGATCTCTGCTACCTGAAGAGGAGTTGTAATTTTGAGTGATCTCCACCCCTCACCTGGAGATTGGCAACAATGGTTCCCCAGATTGGCAACAATGGTTCCCCAGGAGGAAATGGCTCGTTTGCAGGGTGGAGTCTATGGCATTGTACCTGTGTGAGGTTCCACCCTTCCTCAAACCCCACCCTCTCCAGGCTCCACCCCTCAAGTCTCCAGGAATTTCCCAACCTGGAGTTGGCAACTCTATCTCCTTCCCAGCCAAGCATCAACCTGCCATTATCTGCCCCTCACTCTTCAGCTTTCCATCTTCCCCCCACACCTGCAGCCTCTACCGTGCTCAGAAGCCCTGACTTCTACGTCACATTGGCTGTCATAGGATGGCCATCCCAGCAGGTTATAAGGACAGAGTTCACCATTTTCACCAGGGGAACTGATCTCTGCCATCTGGAGAGCAGTTGTAATGCTGAGTGATCTCCAGACCTCGCCTGGAGATTGGCAACATTGGTTCCCCAGGAGGAAAAGTACAGTTTTTCTCTGCAATGGGGACCAAAGCAGCTTACATAATTCTCTTCTCCCCCTTTTGACTTGACAACAACCCTGTGAGGTAGGTTAGGCTGAAAGTCTGTGACTGGTCCAAAATCACCCATTCAGCTTTCACAGCAAGAACCTGGGTCTAGCAGACCATGCTCTGAAGTGCTGACTGCTACGCCTAGGGTAGCCAACCTCCAGTTGGAGCCTGAAGATTGCCAGGTATCATAGACTCTACCATAAAATCTCCAGGATTTCCCTACCTGGAGCTGGCAACCTTAGTCAGGACTGGCCCCAATGAGTTTTCTCCCAAAGGCCAAAATAGGTGTGGAAAGGGTCTTTTACTGACAGATGCAAGCTTGGTTGTCTAGCAACAGGCACTGAGGGGAAAGTAGGGTTGCCAGCTCTGAGTAGGGAAATACCTGGAGAGTTGGAGGGGATGTGGATCCTGTGGAGGGCAGCGTTTGGGGAGGGGAAGGACTCAGCAGGGTATAATGCCATAGGGGAACTGATCTCTGCCAGGCAGACCCTGCTCTGAAGCGCTTACTGCTATGCCTAGGGTAGCTGACCTCCAGGTGGAGCCTGAAGATCGGCGGGGATCAAAAAAGATTTCCCCCCTCCCCAGAAAATAACTGCTTTGGAGGGTGGGCTCTATGGCATTCTGTTCAGCTGAGGCCTCTCCCCTTCCCAAACTCTGGCTTCTATAGACTCCACCACAAAATCTCTAGGAATTCCCCAACCTGGAGCTGGCAACCCTAGTCAGGACAGGCCCCAATGAGTTCCTCACAAAGGCCTGGAAAGGGTTTCCTTCTACCAGCAGTCACTGAGGGAAAAGTTAGTCCCACAGAGGAGCCAAGCAGGAGAAGTGTCTTCGTCAGGAGAGACAGCGTTTGCCAATGGCTGATGGAGCGCATTGCACAGCCAATGGGAGAGCTGGAAAGTACCACCCCACTACTCAGTTATATATAAGGAGAGATTTGTGGCAAAGAGTCATTAGTGCTGTGCAGGTGGTTGCTGATTAGTTTCCAGAGGGCACCTTATTCTCTGCATCACCAGAGGAAGGAACAGCTGGTTTGCTGTGCTTCAGCACCAGCAAGTGCCAGGGGCCAGAGAATGAAACTGCAGCAACCAGTTCAGCAAGGTTTAGGTGACACAAGGGGGGGGGGGCTGTAACGATATG